>NC_092016.1:22380000-22680000 GCF_042242105.1 Pempheris klunzingeri | reverse complement strand
CATATGTGGTGTACTGTATGTGTGCATTGGCATGGTGTTGTTGTTTATCTAACACTCTGCCTGACAGCTGGTTCTCATTTCTGAGCGTACAAACAGCAGACGAGATGGACAGAGAGCGGGGTGGAGGAGGGAGGGATGAAGAATTTCCCACACAGGGAATAGAACCACTCACCGTCATGGTTAGTGCCTTGCTCTATGTTTTGACTGGAGATAAAGAAGACATGGAGTAAGTGGAATCAGAGGAAATCAGGGCACAGCAAGATAAAAGGCTTTTGGAGAAAGAGTTTGAGGATGAGAGAAAGGGAGAAATGTAAGAGGAAGCAGATGCCAGCCCTCCTCTAACACATGGTGTATGTTTGTGTGTGTGGGACACAGACTGTGTGTGTTGTTGCTTCTATGTGTATGTATCTGCTCATGTCTTCTGACTCTTTCTGCGTCTGTGTCAACATGCTTCCACAATGGCACACTGAGGAAGCATGTTGTAGTAAATACTATTAATACTGATACCTCAGAGTGGCCTGGTGGCCAAGGGGTGAAGGAGTTGACCACAAACCGCAACGCTGCCCCAGACCTTTATCGTATGTCACTCTCCATTGCGCTCAATGCCTAAAAATACCTTTTAAAAAAAACACTACTATCATGGACCCTACTTTCATTTGTTGTGCTGCCTTGGATATTTGTTTTCATCTGAAAACACTTGTAAAACTGTATTATTTTTATAAGTATTTTGAAAGCTTATTTAACTGCATCAGTCGAACCAATCAGTAGTTTTGTATTCCTTACTTGTCTATGTGAAATAGCTCGAAGCTGGAAAACACATCTATGAACTAGGTCTGTTTGAGTCTGAATGAACTTCATTCGTTCCGTAGCCTGCCCTGACCTTGTCTGCAAATGTGGAGCTGCTCTGAGTATGTTGGATGTGTGTGTTCTCCACTGTTCGATGTTTGTATACAGTATATTACAGTATCGTGTGCGGTAGGGACAAACTTGTCATCTGCCAGCTCTCTGTCCACCCACCCCCATCCTTAGCCCCCTGCCCCTAACCTTCTGCCCTCAAACACACTCGTGCACACATACACACACACACACAAACACACACTACCCATATGGAGCAGTTGGCGCCCAAAAGCGTCCAAAGCAGCCGGACCCATTCCCAGGGCAGAAGGTGAGGGTCCCCACAGCCTGTTTGGTGTGTGTGTGTGTGAATGCGTGTGTTTGTCTGTGTGTGTCCATCCATCGTGTCCTCAAGGGCTCAAGCCCTGGACAGACTGCCGTATCGTCCTTTCTATCTGTCCTCGCTGTGGCACGTCTGTGTATGATTGTGTGTGTGTGTGTGTGTGTGTTTTGTCCCGACAGACTGCATCCCTTGTGAGCTACAAGGACAGCAGCAGCAGAGGACTGTGGGTCCTCCAAGCACAGGCCAGGTTTGCAGCCGTGTGCATATGTGTGAACTGCTGCAGCCAGTTAACATCCAACTATATTGTGGATGCATGTTGTAGACGGTGTGTAGACCATGTTGGTACCCTCTCATGAGATTAAAATGTCCTCACAAGAACAAGAAATGTTAGAAACGGGTCACTGGTAAGAACTCTATGGAAGTGGGTATGAAAATGTGTCGCCTTATTGTCCGTCAGAACAGATTCCTGCTCCTACTTTATCCACAGCTCCACCAGATAGACTGCACAACAGGTAGTTTGAGCCAAACAATCTGTCTTGTCAACGAAACCTTCCCACTGTGCACTTCTCGTAATGCATGGCAACCAGTAAGCTTTGCTTAGCTTATCGGTTGCCATGCCAACTCATAGCAGCTCATCCCTACCTCACAGAGCTAGGTAGGGATCATTCTTGTATTCTCTTGTCAAGTTATCCCGTGCACAGTGTTTTTTGGACAAACCGTCAGATAATTTTAGCACAGTTGTGAGCCTGATGAGTGAGCCGTCACTTGGATTATGGCCACTATTATTGTTTCGGCTATTTTCTACCTCATACGTTACACCTAAAGGAAGTAATAAGCAGCCTCTGAGCACCCTCTCGGTAAACATGATTGGCCTTGCTTAGTGCAGCAGCCCCAGCTCTTAACAAACAAGAAAAACAAATCATACAATTTATTTGGGAAATGTAACTTTAGATTCAAGCTGTTGCCCATCGAAATGATTTGCGGCCTGAATCCAAAAGGATGCAGCCGCTATTATTTTTACCTGCAGGATGTTCTTTACAAAAATGAAGATGGAGCTGGAGAAATGTTGACAAATAAGTGAGTTGTATTCTTGTTTTCCATCAAACCTAACTCACTATTGGAGAGCGAATTCTGCTCTAATTGTGTTTGTGTGTATATGTGTGTTCCTGAGTATGAGAGAGAAAAAATACAAGTGATTGTGTGCTGGGCTTCCCAGAGTGAGCCAAGGGTGGAAGTTGTTTTTCTGCCCCCTATGGTGAGTCTGGGGCTGTGTGTGTGTGCATGCCTGGGGCAGCCTGGGGCCATCGGAGGGGGCCTGGGGAGCCGTGGAAGGAGGGATGAAGCGAGAGAGGGATGGAGGGATAGGAGGTCAGCAGGGGTCTCTCTGGGAAAGGTGCAGGTCTGGGCCGATGGCCAAACAGGAAGGTGGAAAGGAGAGTTAGATGGTTGGCTGGGGGGGAGGCAGGTTAACGGAAGGAAAGCCGGAAGGGGAGGTGAGGAGAGAAAGACAGGCTGATGGAAGGATTAAAATTTGAGCAGGTAGACGGCTAAAGCCAAGGTGAACACATTCACTGAAGTTGAGACAATGTCACGTTTCCTTGACAGAATTCTGTAGGTTTAGATTGAGCCGTTGATATTTGGAGTAACAGCTCTGCTAGCATTTTGAGAAAACCTTCAACAACATTCTTTGCTTTATCTGAATTAAATTAAAGTTGGGATGAAAGGTATGATAAAGCTTTTGATCATTTCTTTGATGTAAAGCCCAGCTCTGTCTTTACGTGGCACATTTATCATCCTAAGGAATTTCTTTATTCTCATCGTTAATTGCACGTTTAACCCAGCAGATCACTTTGTGTATTGCTCATTTATAATGTTAATTCAAACTTTTCTGCATGTAACCGTAGGTAGTAGGCAGTTTTAGCGCTTGTAGTAGCAGCGCTGGGAGCTGAAAACCTTTTTGCTGCTTACCAGCTGAGCTCCTTTGATACGAACATCAAAGCGATAGAAAGACAGAAAGCACGACATACATGGATTATATTTCCATTTCAGGCATTTAGCAGGCGCTGTTATCCAGAGCGAACTAATTGAACTAATGTTCTTGAGCGCTGGTTCCTTGTCAGCCCATCGAGCCGTTTGTCAGTTTACAGACTCATGGCCAAAGCCAGCAGAAACGTGGATGTACTACATTTTAGATATGGTGGTGTTAGTTAATAATCAATACATCTGAGGATCACAATAGTCTCCAAAGTTTCTTTTAATAAGAGTTCCATCTCATAAACTCTGCAGCTTTGATGCGTTTTCCCTCTGTGTGACAGTCATGACAAAGTAACTGAGTTTAGATGGGGGGGGAAGCAGACGGGGGAGGCAGAAACATAAAGAGAGATTGATCAGCGTGTGTGTCTCTTCATTAGAGTGTTTCACCAAGGCTGTGTCCTCCACACGTGGCCACACTGTCTGGCCTATTAGAGAGACACGCAGGGAGTGTGTGTGTTGTTTGCATGTGTGTGTTTGTGTGCGCCTGTCGTTTCAGGTAGACTCAGGCGGTCCGTTTAGTTCTTTTCTGGTCTCTTCCATTCTTATTACAGACCCCTGGGCTCTCCTCTCCTCTCCTCTCCCCTCCTCTCCCGTCCTCTCCTCTCCTCTCCTCTCCTCTCCTCTCCTCTCCTCTCCTCTCCTCTCCTCTCCCGTCCTCTCCTCTCCTCTCCTCTCCTCATTTTTTTCTAGTCTCCCCTTTCATAGCGCCATCTCTTCCCTATCCTTTGGAGTTCAGACTCTGTCCATCTGGATCGTCCCCCCCCCCTCCCCCTCTCTCCCTCGGTCCCGTCCAGGCCGAGACACGGGGGTGAAGGCCAACATCAGTAGGGGAGAGACTGACGCGGAGATGGAGGGATGGAGGGAGAGATGTCAGCACTATAATGAGTAACAACATGAAAGCTGACGGAGGGAGGGAAGGAGAGAGGGTGGGAGGTAGTGGAAGAGAGATGAAGACAGAAGAGTAGAGGGACTGCTGGGGACAGAGGGAGGGATGAAGGATAGAGGGAATGGATGGGAAAGGAGAGGACTGCAGAGTGAGAGATAAAGCGGGAGCGGAGCTGTTGGGGCCCTGTGGTCCTCCACTCCACTCCTCTCGTTCGTTTTCATTCGCCGGAGAAGAACAGAAAGGAGGAGGAGGAGGAGGAGATGGGGGCAGGAACAGCGTGTGTCGGCGTCCGCCTGCTCCTGCCTGTTTCTCTTTTTTTCCCCAACTTTTTCTCCCTCTTTTTTCTCTCCAATCCCCCTCCCTCAACCATCCATCCTCCTCATCTTCTCTCGAGGATTCCTCTCTAATTTAACTTTTCATTGAAATTTTCTTCGCTCCCCCCCTCCCCATCCTCCAGTTTCTCCCAGTTTGCCATTCGGCCTTGTCTTGCCAGGTCCCCTCGCGGCCGACTGACAAAGGCGCCGTTAAAAAGCCGTGTGATCCTCCATTTTAGCGCCAGCCACGCTAGTCAGAGGATTAGGGCTCTTTAATGACGCTAATCTCTCCCCCCCTTTCTCAACACCCCTCCACCCCCCCTCAAAAAGTGATTTCTCCCTCTTGCGCTCACTGAATCTCTCTCATGTTCAATCTCTGCCTCTCTTCCTCCCACTTTCCCACCTCACAAACTTTACCATCTAACTGACTCATACTGGTATGCCTGTAATGACCCACATGTGTCTCTGACCAGCACTGTGAGGGAACATTTTCACTGTTCATTCAGGGATTCGTTTCCTCCTTCTTCTTCTCTACTAGATCCAGTGTTTTCTTCTTATTAACTACCATTTTAGTATTTCTTTGTGTCTAATGTTTGACTGACTCTCTCTCTCTGAAGCCACGAGGAAGAGACTCAAGATGAGTGTATGATACATGTGTCGCTAATCATTCTCAGGCTACACTAGTACCCTGCTGAGGTGGCAGCAGGGGGTGTCTGGATTGGCGTTTTATAGACCCGCTGTATTTTAGCACTAGCCTTGCTCCATGTGGATGCTAAGCTTGTTGCAGGGTGGATGGCTCTTGAGCCAACGCAAGTGTAGCTGCCCTCAGCTTACTTGACTGCTTGCTTAACTGTACTGACAGCTACACATAGATCACACAAAATACAGTGCAGATAGGTGTCTGAAGTCAAACGGCTGATGTTTAAATTTTTCATAATGTTGTGCTCGTTGTGGATCAGAAGAAGATTTTAAACTGATTCACATTTACACTGTTTCTGCTCGCATTTATCACTTTAAAAAACACTAATCTCTTCTAAACAAACAAACAAAATAAGGGCTACAACCAGTGATTATTCCTATGAAATCTTATCAACAGCTGTTATTATTATAATTTGGCATTTTTCATTCAATGACGGCATTATTGACATGTCACAGTAGGAAAATTCAGCTGTCGGCTCTGACCACGTTGAATCATTGCACAGATCCAGTGGTAGCTTGCTTGACTGGGGGCCCTGCATGTGGAGGTTTGGCTCAAGATTTCATATAAAGACAAAGCTTGGAGAACTTAATGTTTGTGTTGTCTCCTGCACAGAAACATGTCCTCCTTGTATCTGTCCTGTTTAATATCCCATTCTACACTGACTGGGGTTTGAGTTTGAACTTGACAAAGTGACTTTCAAGCTTGTTTACTTGTTTCTAAAGAGGGACAGGCCTCTTTTCGGTGGAGATTATACGTTAAATTTTCTACATTATTGAATTTCAAAATAAGACGTCCATGAAGTGCAAAAACATTTAGAAAAAATGAAACTGAATTAATCTGAAATTGATATAATTTTGAAACAATCTTTATTAGTGAGGACAAATTATCAACTTTTTAAGAATTTGTCAAAAAATGTCAAAATTATGCTCCTGCCTGGTATTTTTTCTGTTTTTCTCCCAGTTTTCTGTATCTCTATCTCATCTCATTGTCTCTCGTTTGGCCTTCTCTCTGATTTATGTTTCTCCTGTGCACTCATTTTTAATCACTGTGTGCAGTGCTCTTGTTTTCTCCTTTTGCCCGTTTTGCTCAATACTTCCATGCACTTCTTCATCCTTCCCTCCTTCATGCTCTTTCAGAGTTTCTGTCTCTGTCTCCCCCTGCCCCATCTGTCTCTCTCACTCACTCACTCATTCGCTCACCCGTTCTCTCACCCTCTTGCCTTGCTGTTAGGCTTCACGTTGATATCTCTATTCCTTATATTTTCTTAAACCCTTTTTATTTTCCTCCTTGCTTCCAGTCAAATTTCTAAGTCATGCTTTTACAATTTTTTTTAACCCAGACCCCCCTGCAGAGTTCTATTTGCTCATCGCAGTGCCTACATTTTCTCTGCGATCGATTCATCACAAGAATCTGTTTTCCACCCCCTCTCTGCAAGGCGCAATACACAGAAGACTACACACACACACACAGAGAGGACACAAGATGTGGTAGGAGTTGGTTGAGGTAAAACGGTGTGTGCTTTGGAGAGGTTTCTAAAATTATCAGGAGAAACGTCTCTCCTGCACATGTGCCTGTGCTCGCGTGTTGGAGTGTTTTCATTTGCAGAAATATTGGCCTTGTGATGAATATTGGCTCAAATCACATCAGACTTTTTCCATTCTCTCCACTTTCCTTATTTTGATTTGTTGCTGGCCTAGTTGATATACTGTAGCTGAAGCAAAGAAAACAACATCCCCTCTCTCTTCATCTGCTCTCTGCTTTACATTTCTCAGGCAAATGCTAAATAGCCTAACTGTGCTGCTTCACAGAGCGCACAAAGAAGAACAGAACAATATCAAGCATTATTCAGCCCCCTCTTTTGTTGCCTCGAATCCGTTCTGAAGTGTCTATTATAGGAGTCATGGCCTTTTTGTCGCCTCTGTGCCAGACTACACAGGAGGGGAAAAAAGAGGGAAAGGGGGGGAAAAGGAAAAGAGCAATGCATAATCTCCTATGTATGACAGATAAAGGGAGTGAATATCGCCATCTTTCCGCTCTGCTCTCCACATCTCCTAATCGCTTTTCCGACGTTTCAATCTGCCAAGGCCCTAATGAAAATATGATGAGGCGGATCTATGCTCCTTGGGGATGGATGGAGGGATGGGACGGGAGGGGAGGTGAGGGGAGGTGAGGTGAGGGGAGGGGAGGGGAGGGATGGAACGAGGGATGGCTGCAGAGGGAGGATGAAGGGAGAGAAAATACACTCTGTCCTTATTTCTGGGCTCCGTCGGGGATACATAGTTCTTGGAGCTTCCTATTTAGATGTTGCTGCTGCCGGAGTGTGTCTCTCTCTTCTGTTTCATTCTCTCTCTTCATCTCTGCCATCCTCATTTTCCTCCTGTATGTGTGTGTGTGTACAACCAGGATAAATGTGTTTATTTTTTTGTTTATATCCCCTTTTTCTCATTTGAACTCCCACAGGCTGTCTCTCCCGCCTTCTGCCTTCCAAGAAAGATGTAACTTCTTCTTAATCAGTCTAATGCTCCCTGTTTTACCCCCCATTTTTTCCTGTCTGTGCTCACCTGTCTCTTTTTTTTTGTAAACCCCGCAGTGGTGTAGAAAATATGTACCTCTGTTTTCTTGCTGCAGATAAATCAAAGGCCTTTTTAAAGTGAGTGTTTTTGTGTGTCTGTTTCCCTCTCTGTCAGATGGTGATGATGACCCTGCAGGGTTGTCCTGGGTGCCTTCCTCGCCCTCCAGTAAAGATGTTGCATCACCCTCGCAGATGCCCGATGGCTGCTGTGACCTCGGCATGGCCACTGGCGGCGAGGAGGAAGGAGGCGCTGGTCTGCCGTACCCCTGCCAGTTCTGTGACAAGTCCTTCAGGTGGGTGATATAACACATTCGGATGCCCGAGTTGCTGCAGGTGCCATCTTGTTGCTCTGACACACATGGTGCACTCTACACAATGCCACTAATGGCATATTTGGCTGTTTCGTTGCATCCTCATATCCTGCTCATGAATATCAATGTACATGAATAAACATTGTTCTCAATATTACCATGGTAACATGAACCACTAAGGCAAACAGTGATGAGGTGAATACATTTCTCATTAACCTCTCCAGGGACTAACTCAAGACCCACTTTAAGAACAGCTGTCACACACAGACCATAGAGTCATCACCACAATCCTCTGTATTGCTCCTTACTGTACACCGAGCCTTCTCTTTTCTTCTGTTTCTTTCCGTATTGCTCAATTGACAAAATATTTTAATTTTGCCTTTGAAACAGAAGATGAATTAATCCGGAGTGACGTGTCAAAGCAGCAAAAACCAGCAGATAGATTTTTACTTGACTTATTTAAAAATGTACTTCCTATTTTATTTACTTTAGTTTGGATGTTCCAATTTGTTAATCCACTTTGTAAACTCTTCAAAATTCAGTTGAAATAATAATAATAATAATAATAATTGCTTTTATTATGAGCCTTGACTGACATCACCTATGTCCCCTATCATCCTCCTCAGCCGTCTGAGCTACCTGAAGCGCCACGAGCAGATCCACAGCGACAAGCTGCCTTTCAAGTGCACCTTCTGCAGCCGTCTGTTTAAACACAAGAGGAGCCGAGACCGCCATGTCAAACTCCACACAGGTAGGTCATAAGATAAGCCCTGGATTTTTGTCTTCCAGGCCTGCCAAGTATGTGAGCCACAGGAATCTCTAATTACTCAATCTTCTCAACATGTTCAGTGGCAACATGAGCTCAGGCTGTTCGTGTTTTTAAGGGCTACATCATAAGCTTAATAGTGTTTTTGTCTGTGGAAATTATCTCATAAATCTGTATATTGTTGCAGGAGATAAGAAGTATAGTTGTCAGGAGTGTGAGGCTGCATTCTCCCGCTCCGATCACCTGAAGATCCACCTGAAGACACACAGGTAACTGATCCCATTATTCATGTTCATATATCATGAAGTTTGTGCCTGATGTTGATTGAAATGATCATCTGACATTCATTTTTTTCACTCTTAATTCCAGTATCTTATTTGAGTCCTCTTTAAAACTGCTCTTCATATTCACATTTTCTGAATCAGATATGTGACTTTCTTTCTTTTTTTTTTCTTTGATTCATGTCTGCAGCTCCAGCAAACCGTTCAAGTGCAGTGTGTGTAAACGTGGCTTCTCCTCCACCTCGTCACTGCAGAGCCACATGCAGGTAAAGAGCTGGTATATTTTTAACATCATGTTACTTTATGATACTATTGAATGATGTGCTCCTCTTTATACTACTGCTCATCTGCTTAAAAATTGTAGTATTGCATTTCTTTTTAACTAGCACATGAGTTGACTGTAGTAATAGTAGGATGCTGTACCTCATTGTCATTATATGAAAGCCATTATATGAAACACATCTTTAAATCTTGACAACACAACACATCTTTAAATCTCTCTGGCAGGCTCACCGCAAGAATCGAGAGCACCTTGCACTGAGGAGTGAGAGAGATGGAGGGAAGAAGGGAGCGGGAGGAGATGTTGACCTGGAGCAGGACCTGTATATGTGTGATTATTGCGAAGAGACGTTCAGCCAGACAGACGAGCTGGAGAAACACGTCCTGACCAGACACCCCCAGCTGTCCGACAGAGCTGACTTGCAATGCATCCACTGTCCTGAGATCTTTCTAGACGAGGCTTCTCTCCTCACGCACATCGAGACACAGCATGCCAACCGCAAACACAAGTACTACAAGGCTTTGCTTTTTAAAGCTTTCAAACCACTGATTTTCAATAATGTGCAGTGCTAAAATGCAAGTTGTATGTTTCCCCCAGATGTCCTGTCTGTTCAGAACAGTTCCCGTCTGTGGAGGATGTCTACTGCCACCTTGACAGCCATCGCCAGCCTGACTCCTCCATACACAGCGCTGCCAGTCCCGACCCTGCACTGGGCAGTGTGGCCTCAATGAGCTCTGCCACTCCAGACTCTAGTGCCAGCCTGGAGAGAGGATCCACGCCGGACTCCACCCTAAAGCCCATCCAGGGCAGTGAACGAGGCCGCAGAAGAGTCACCGACACCGGGGAAGAGATTGGAATAAGCCTGGGTCATCAAGGTGGAGGTATGGGGCATTAGTTATCTACTTATCTACAGAGTATCCAGTCCAGTTACAACTCTTGGTTTAACAGCTTAGACTAGCTCTGTATGTTTCTAATGCAGCAGTTTATCTCTACAGGTGGAGGAGGTAACTGGGGTAAAGTGACGTACTCGTGCCCTTACTGCTCAAAGAGAGACTTCCATAGCCTGGCGGTGCTAGAGATCCATTTGAAGACCATCCATGCAGATAAGCCACAGCAGAGCCATACATGCCACCTCTGCCTGGACACTCTGCCAACGCTCTACAACCTCAACGAACATGTGCGCAAAGTTCACCGCGGCAGTGGAGGAACTGTAGGCGCAGCAGCAGCTTTTCCCCTTCTGCAGTTCACTAACGTCACAGCGTTCCACTGTAACTACTGCCCAGACATGTTTGGAGACATCAACTCTCTACAAGAACACATCAGAGTGTCACACTGCATGCCTGGTGGGATTGTGGCGGGATCCACCACATTAGGTGTGTAGATGAAGAAAGCTTTCAAATATGTTATATCTTTTGGGGTAGATGCTTATTGTGACCATTTGTATTGTTTGTGGACTGAAAAACATACTTCATATGTATGGCATGGTTTTCTTTTGATTAGTATTTGACCAAGTGGTTATTTAGCAGAAGTTGTTTGGAATACCCTTTAATGTACATTGCATTACAGTATCATAATGTCGTTTAAGGTCATCTACCAATGCGACTTAATTCCTCCATCCTAGAGGGGAACCATGCCTTTTTTTGCAACCAGTGCTCCATGGGATTCCTGACGGAGTCATCGTTAACGGAGCACATTCAGCAGACGCACTGCACCTCTGCTACAGCGGGCGGAGGTGTGTCAGGAGGAGCGGTGGCCAAACTGGAATCTCCTGTACTACAGGCCGCATCCCAGTCCTTCATGGAGGTAAGAATCTAGGATTGCATTTCATGAACAAACCTTTTAACCATGTTGGCACATGTCAAAGGTAGAATTAATCAGTGGTTGAGGTGATGAGCAGTTGGCTGATTCCTGTTTAATTAGGTGGTGAGCCCAATGAAGTTGTTAAATGAAGCATATTAAAGAACCTTGATAATTTCACTCACCATATGAGGCAGCTCGATTCACAAGGTCATCATCATGCACGAAATCCATGTTGCCAAGTTATGTGCTTGTGTTTGCTTGTGTTGGCGTAAACTGCAGACAGTGTTCAGGTGTGACGACAGCGAGAAGCAACTGTTCATTCAAAAACGGCAAAGGCCGTTCCTAAAGAGGTTTGCACAGATGCTGCTAAAGCATCGGTTATATCTTAGCTGGAGAGTATTTTATCATTGAAAGAAGAGCAAAGAACTGCTCTTCTCCCAACTGGCCTCGCCAAGAGTTCTTTATATGGTTTATTGATCTGATTGGTTGAAGTTAGTGTGTGTTAGACAGTGATAGACAGATGGTTCAATCCAGTCCAAGTATTTTTTTGTATGTGCCTGCCTCTTTACAGTTTCTATGGACAACCTTCCAGACGGTTCTGTGTAAGAAACCATCTGGTTCATCAAGTTGTAAATTTAATATATGAGTTAGTTTCTATGCTGAGCCTGTGATTAATGTCTGCAGGTATTGCTGGCATATGCTAATTTCTTCAAACCGAATTTTCAATTCGCTGTCTGTCACAGGTGTATGTCAACAAATACATAAAAAAAGAGACAATTGTCCATTTACTTTCTTGTTCCAAATTTAAGTTTTATGAATGCAGAGCCTGTTCAAAACGTGCCTTTTTGGGCACGTTGGGCCAATTACTGATTGATTATTCAGAATTCAACTTCTTACTGTGTCCTCCACAAATATTGGCAACTTTGTTAAAAATGAACATAAAAGTCTGTAATGATCAAATGATCAATGCGATAAATGTGTACAAATAAGTAAATAAATAAGATAAATGCAGTGTTCATGTAGTAGAATGATTCAAATGAAAGAATGAATCCTGATCAGAAAATATACCTTTTATACCTAGCCTTGTTTTTGTATAGATCTTTTTTTAAATATACTTATTGCTAACAGCTGGTTATTTGGGACCAGGCCTGCTTTCCTTTCTTCATGCCATTGGGTGTAACTGTTAAAATGGGTCCCCGCACAACACAAATAAATATGTCCTATAGATCCCAAGAGCTCATGAGATCAATCGGACGAACAGTTTACTACTGAACTCCTTCTATCCTCAGATTTTAGATTTCACCATAGATTATAGATCATAGAGTATACTAGGGCTTTAAAAGACACTTGGCTCTCTAATGTTCTCAGTCTTATAATAAACGGATGATTAACACGTCCATTATTACATCTGAAATTGCAAAGTTATGGTGATGACTTAAGTTTTTTGGTCTGTGCTTTTCTCACTCTTTGTTTCTCCCTTGTTCTCTATAAACCTTTCCCCTCTACTATTGTATTCTCCAAGAACTAAATAACAGTATGTGTCCATGTATAATAATCATAAAAAAGTAAAGAGTTATTGTCCATGTACAGGTTTACTCCTGCCCTTACTGCACCAATTCTCCTATCTTCGGCTCACTCCTCAAGCTCACCAAGCACATAAAGGAGAACCACAAGAACATCCCGTTGGCTAACAACAAGCGTCAGGCCAAGGTTGCGGAACTAAGCCCCGCCTCCTCTGATGTAGAAATCTCCTCCCCGAAACGCCACAGACTGGGAGGGGACTCCACCCCCTCCATGGGCAGCAACGGGGACTACCCGTGCAACCAGTGTGACCTGCGATTTGCCAGCTTTGAGGGTTTCCAGGCTCACCTCAAGTCACATCTGGAGATGCTGCTGAGGCGCCAGTCCTGCCCACAGTGCAACAAGGAGGACTTTGAATCCCAGGAGGCATTGCTTCAACACCTGACAGTGCACTACACCACCACGTCGACCCAGTATGTGTGCGAGAGCTGCGATAAGCAGTTCTCCTCAGTAGATGACCTGCAGAAACACCTGCTGGACATGCACACGTTTGTCCTGTACCACTGCACTCTCTGCCAGGAGGTCTTCGACTCCAAGGTCTCCATACAGGTAAATGAGACAGCCTCCTCCATCTGGGTGTTTCTTTACTCTCCTTACAAAGAATACTCACATCTGTGCATAAACATGAA
Organism: Pempheris klunzingeri; assembly: GCF_042242105.1. NCBI lineage: Eukaryota > Metazoa > Chordata > Actinopteri > Acropomatiformes > Pempheridae > Pempheris > Pempheris klunzingeri. Next base: position 22,666,669 of record NC_092016.1, on the reverse strand, counting down.
AATGTGTGTGTTATATGGTTTGTAAAATGAGTAAATAAGTCATCTTGTTTTGGGTCTTCTTTTGCCTTCTAGGTGCATTTGGCAGTGAAGCACAGCAATGAGAAAAAGCTGTTTCGCTGCACTGCCTGTGCCTGGGACTTCAGGAAGGAGTCAGATCTTCAGCTCCATGTTAAGCATAACCACCTGGGCCAGAGGTCAGGCCTCCCAGGGGGGCTCGGGTCAGGTACAGTATAGCTTTTCTGGGATCATAAGCTAAGAGTCATTAGAATTTAGTGTGTGAATCTGTCTTCTGTCTCACAGCACTCAAGCCCCGGAAGTGCATCTTCTGTGGAGAGACGTTTGGAACAGAGGTGGAGCTCCAGTGCCACATCACCACACACAGCAAGAAGTTCACGTGCCGCTTCTGCGGCAAAGCTTTCCATGCCATCTCACTGCTAGAGAGACACCTGAGGGAGAAGCACTGCATCTTCGATGGCGGCAACATCACTGGCAATGGAGGTGGCACAGGGAGCAGTGGGAGTCAGAACGGGACGCCCAACGGCCTGGCGCAGTCATCCAAGCGAGGAGGGGGAGGAGGTGGTGGCAATGCAAGTGCAGGAAGCATTGAAAGAGCAACAGTTGCGACTGCTGAACAAGCCGACCTGCAGAACATGTTGCTGAAGAACAGTGTTGTGGGAGGAGGAGCCGGCCAGGGAGGAGATACGGTCAACAGCCACGAGGCAAGCGGAGGTGAGGAGGAGCTGGACAATTCAGAGCCCATGTATGCCTGTGATATCTGCGGAGCAGCTTACACCATGGAGTCGCTGCTGCAGAACCACCGGCTGCGCGACCACAACATCCGACCAGGGGAAGATGACGCGGGTAAGATCTGTTTTCCAACCATCAACTGCTTGTTTTCATATTTATGGATAATCCGAGTTGAATTTTAGATAATTTCTGTAAAATGTAGATATAATTATAGCCGGAGTAATTTTATTTACCAGGAACCCGAAAGAAGAAGGCAGACTTCATCAAGGGGAACCACAAGTGCAACGTGTGCTCCAGAACATTCTTCTCTGAGAGCGGGCTTCGTGAGCACGCGCAGACGCATCGCGGCCCCGCCAAACACTACATGTGTCCAATATGTGGCGAGCGTTTCCCCTCTCTGCTAACCCTCACTGAACACAAGGTACTCTAACTGCTTCCCAGCCTGTGTGTATACAGCTATGTGCATGTCTTTTGAAGCATGTCATTTGGAGGTTTATAGGTGAGGAACAAATACAGTCAGTGGATACCCTCAGGTATAATAACAACACAGCCCTCCGTGTAGATGCATGTTTTTGCTTTTCTTTTGTGTCGTGTTTGTGTTTTGTTGCTTTCTGTCTGTGTACCTGTCTTTTGATCCTGAAACTTCTTTGGTTGCTTTGAATTTAGACTTGAAAAAATGTTAAATTGTCCTAAGAGAGGCAATTTGAGCTGCACCACACTGCAGGAAAAATTTTTGCATATTCAGAAAATGATTGTGTAATGCATTTGCTGTATACCAAATTTTTATTATAATAGCAATATGTTTATATCTTTACATTTATATAGGAGAACATGACAAGGCGCAGCAGTTGGTGGTTTAGGTTGAGATAAATTATATTCCTCACTACTTTGTGCGTCATTATGCTCATACTTTGTGTGTGTATTCCCTCCCTGCAGGTGACCCACAGTAAGAGCCTGGACACAGGAACCTGTCGAATCTGTAAGATGCCTCTGCAGAGTGAGGAGGAGTTTATAGAGCATTGCCAAATGCACCCTGACCTCCGCAACTCCCTCACCGGCTTCCGCTGTGTCGTCTGCATGCAGACTGTCACCTCCACCCTGGAGCTGAAGATCCACGGCACCTTCCACATGCAGAAGCTTTCCTCTGGTTCTGGACTTGGAGTAGCTGGAGGAGGAGGAGGTGGCAATGGAGGAGGAGGGAACGGCTCAGCCTCTTCATCCCCCAACGGGCAGATGCAGCAGCATAAGCTGTATAAATGCGCCTTTTGCTTGAAGGAGTTCAAGAACAAAGGGGAGCTGGTGAAGCTGGATGTCAACGGCCTACCTTATGGCCTCTGTGCTGGCTGCATGAACAGGTGGGTAGCCATCTTATAAACCCTGCGGATAATGCTGTGTGTCAATATGGGTGCACTTCAGTCAGTAAAAGATGTTTTTTTAAAAAGCACAATGGTGTAATCCAAAAGTACACTTGTGCCACAGGATTACTGTGACTCTTCTGCCCCTTTCACCTGTAATATGCAATATTACAGGCTTAAATACTTTTTAATGAGGTATGTTACCCATGCCTCCTACCATAGATTGAAGAAAATGTTGAGTGAGGTATTTTGAAGCTTGGATTTGGGGGCACAGCTTGTCACAATCTTTTCCCGTCACTGGAGCCTTAAAGGGCAGTAAGCTGGGGAGAGCAGAGATGAGAGAAGCAAACGGCAACTATCCTGGCCAACTGTGATAGGCCGAGACACCTGTCAGTCAAGCAGATGTGAATAAAACACAAGCGTTTCAATAATGATTGACACCTAGACTCATATTGAAAAAAATAAATGTACATTTTAGATGCTAACTTTGAAAGCGTTGTCATCACTAGTTGCCTATGGCAGTCTTTTGAGCGCGTCAAATGATAAGTTGCATGAGGGAAAAGGGGTTTTCAGATATGGTTAATACCTCACACTTTCTGAAACACTGAGTTTAGCAGCACACAGACCAACATGCAAACACTTGTGTTTTTGTTCAGCAACAGTTTTGACCACTGAAATCAGCTAAAACAAATCCAATGCTCATTTAACTTAGGGGCACAAATGGCCAGAGCCCCAGCCAAGGAGGAGCCGTCACGCCCGGGGACACGCAGGGGGAAAAGGCCATGACCGGGCTGAGGTGTCCAGAGTGTGGGGTGAAGTTCGAAAGCCTGGAGGACTTGGAGAGTCACGTCCAGACAGACCACCCTGAGGTCAGCCCTGAGACCAGTGCAGCAGGAAAGAAGGCCGAGGCTTCACCTGCACCTAAGGTGAGACAGGATAGGCTGAGATAAGGCAGAGCGTCTTTGGCAGTGCTGTTTACTAAGGTTGGAGGAAGTTTGGTTAATGTGAGTAGATGTGAAAAAAGTGCAGCGAGGTAGATGTTACACAATATGGCCAGTACTGTACATGGCGTTCATGTTAATAAGAGAAACAGCGCTTAACAGATGGAGACATTTTCAGGAGTGCATGTGACTCAAAAATCCTGCTGAACTGTATGTTTGCATGAGTTGTCTGCGTGTGTGTGTGTGTGTGTATATGTGTGTGTGAGAAGTGTTGATGCGTGCTACTGCTTTTTGTGTATGTGAGTATGTACCTTGCCTACGTGCGCTTGTGTGTATGTCGGTGTGTGTCAGCTGAGCCCCACTGGGTCCTGCGGCTGGGGCGTGCTGAGGCATTGTGGGAGCTGTTCGCTCTACTTGATATTGACAGTCAGGCTCCCCGGGACTTGCCGCGTGTCTATGAGTGTGAGAGTGTGTACTTGCAAGTGAGCGTGTGTGTGTGTGTGTGTGTGTGTGTGTGTGTTAGAGGCAGTTCCCAGGGACCCTCTGTCTTACCTGCACCTTTGTTTCTGCTTAGTCTAACAGCACAAAGCAGACAAAGTAGGATTTCTGTGCTTGTGTGTGTGTGTGAGTGTGTGTGTACTCCGTCTAGCAGGCTGAAGCAGCAGAGAGATAGTGGAAGTGGGGCCTTTGTGTATTTTGTATGTGTTTGTGCATGAGTGATCGCTGTGTGCTATGAATGGATAAGCAGAGCCTCTGTTTCTCTCTCTCTCTTTGTTTCTGTGTGTCTCACCCTTGTTTCTCTGGCTCTTTCTGTGTCTCTTTCTGTCTCTCTTGTCTTTTCTTCTGCACTCGTTCCCTCCGTTTCTGTTTCATTGCTTCTTCTCTTAATCTTTTTCCTGTTCACTCCCTCCCTTATTAATTTCTGTCTCTCTCTCTTTCTCTGCAGAGGTCTTATTGTGTGTGTGTGTGTGTGTGTGTGTGTGTGTGTGTGTGTGTGTGTGTGTGTGTGTGTGTGTGTGTGCCTATGAATTTATGGGATTAACGTGTACCTCTTCTTTGCCTTCCTCCAAGTCTCCAAAGACTTGGACGTTTAATGTTGGTTGATTGAGGAATGAGAGCAAAAGGGAAAATAAGCAAAAAAAAAATGTTCATTTACTTGACATCTTTCAGAGCCTCTGTTTTTTTCTTACAAGCTAGAAAAAGCCAGAAGCATTTCATGTCACCGAAATGCTCCAATATCCATTTCATTCTTGAGCCTGAGGGTTTATTTTTAGTTTAGTAAATTGTTACTATGAATACATTAAGATGTATTTTTGTGACAGAAGTCATCAAGGGCTTTCCACTTGTCTATAAAACCTTTCTTTCACACTCTATTAAGACAAATGTTTGTCTTTATATTTAATAATGAAGTAATAATATTATTTGTAATGGTCATTGATGTCTTATATTTGCTTGAAAAGTGTTTGCTCTTCTGATTGTATAGTCAATTTTTGTGTTTTCACCTTACCGGCAGAATAAACAGCTGTTATTACTTCACATGAAAGACGGTGTTTTTCTGTTTTTTTGTGTCTGTATCTTACAGAAGAAGACCTACCAGTGTATTAAATGCCAAATGACCTTTGAGACAGAAAGGGAGATCCAGATTCATGTCGCTAATCACATGATCGGTGAGTGAGACGCAGCTCCTCCACTCCGTCTGTGTTATTTTAAGTGTGTGTGTGTGTGTGTGTGAGACTGTGTGTGTGTGAGACTGTTGATATTACATATTGGTTACTGTGAATGTCTCGCCTCCCTGTTTTGTCTCTTGGTTTAACACCACAACGATTACAGTTGTGTTCTTTCCACATGTTTAATTGAAACACCAGCAGCCAAGGCAGCTACACAGAACAGCACACACTCATACACACACAAGTGTGAAGCACACAGGTGAAATGAAGAGCTCTTTTGGACTTGTACGCTGCCTATCACGCAATTTTCCAGGTGGCTGCACCTCTGAGGGTTGGTATGCTATATATAATGCAGCAGAGAAAACCATCGATGAATGAGGTTGTAAGAGCATGGCTAAAGGCAAAATTTGTGTGACATTTACACTTTTACAAAAGTATTAGACGTTAAAGTGAAATGGCTCAAAGTCTAATTCGGTCCTCTAATTTTTATGTTCCCAGCCTACAGAAATGTGGTCTCTGCCGCTAAGTACAGTTACAGGTATATGCATATATATAATACTTAGGCACTGGAATTGCCCACATAGGGAGAGAAAGCAGCAGAAAAATTACACTCAGCAGGCACTGAGGTAATGAACATGCTCAGGTTTTATTTTTTTATTATCTCGCAAAATGTACCTACACTAACAGTTTCAGTTTAAAGAGACATCTTTCGAGGTTGACTCAAACATTAACGCCATCTGTCATGCATTGTACTCCTGGAACAGTGTAATGCATGATCAAAAACTCATGCCGTACGATTCTAATGTGTATGATTAAAACATTGCAGCATACATGTGCACCTTTAGTCACTTTTATTTGTCTGGCCAGCTGCTTTTTGAAATGAAATAAGCCAGAGACTGTCGTGACGTGAGCTCCATTATTGCCTGCTGTGGGCTGAGAAAAGGTTATATATAAAATTGTTTGGGAGTGCACCTATTTTAAGTCGAGTGTGTGTGTGTGAGAGAGAGAGTATGTGTGAGTGTGTGTGTGTGTTTAACTAAAAACTACCTCCGTAGTTTGGAGTCTATGTTCTTTCATGAGCTTCCCCTGTGACAGTTTCTTCTGCTCGCTACTAATTTGCTGCCTTAGCATCTCTGTCGTCATGGAGATTAACGAGGTGGGCCTGTGAGTTGTTCTGGGGAACAAACGCTCTCCACCCCCCCACCTTCAACACCTCGCCAGACCTGACAGGCAATCCCAGAGTCACTGATGTACTCTGAAGTGTGTGTGTGTATGTGAGAGAGAGAGAGAGAGAAACTGAGGTAGAACAAGAGTGTGTTAGCGTGTGTGTGCGTGCTGACATCGCTCTGAGTCGTCTAGTAATGTCTGGAGACGTTAGAAGAGAGAGTTGAAACAGAAATACAGCTGGAGTAACTTTTACTTCCATTCCCTTGTGGACCACACACATGCACACAGACACACACACTCTCTCTCTCTCTCTCTCTCTCTCTCACACACACACACACACTCACAGTCATACACTCTGTCTCACACACACACACACACACACACACACACACACACACGGACAAAGTCTCTCACTCGTGCACACATGAAAGAACACAGTAAGTGGAGATTCAATCATCAATTACCTGCTGTTTCTCTCTGTCCATCTTCTACGCTCTTCATTGCATTACTAATATGTCCTCCTCTTCTGCTTGAGTTCCTCCAACCTTCTCCACTCCCTGCTCCTCGACGTCTTAGATCACCTTCCACTTCTTCCGTCTCACCTCCGTTCCTCTGCTCTGAAGATCCTGCCAGTCACTCTGCCATTTCTCCCAGTGTTGTCACCGTTCCTTCTCTTTGTCTGACAGAAAACTCTTCTGTGTCTGCTTCTGCTTCCTGCCTTTCACCCTCCACACACACACACATGCATCCTCACACAGTGGTGGCAGTTTTGGGTTAATTAACGTGCTAATTGTCTGAAAACCTAGCACAGATTAATTATGAAATTGAGGCGGATTATTTTTAAGAGCTTGCCCAGTTCCTATTATTACATTTACTACAAGACAACCCACCCCCACTCAGAGAAGGGGGGAGCAAATCCTAAAGAGAGAGATCTTATTTGGTGTAAACACATTAGTGTCGACAAAATTACTAAATCGAAAAGATGATAATTACTTTCCTTGTCTCCCTTTTACTGTATGTCTTTCATTTTCTTCATTTTCTCTGTTGCCTCCTCTCTCCAATACGTGTTTTGTGTTATCAGATCACAAGTGCACAGTGAATGAATAAAAGCTGGATTTCACCCAGACAAATACATCACTGGCTTCATTTAGGGCTCTTGTAGTCAACTTTGTCGTTATGTCTCGGCACAGGAAACCTCCAAAATACAACGGGCTGCATTCTTCTCATATCTAAATTATGCTGCAAAATAGCAACATTTTTCTCCCCCCAAATGAAAAAAAAAATGTTATTTCTCTGTCCCCACTCAGTTTATATTCTGAAGCCTTAATTGTACTGAGTCAGTGTTTTAAAATGGCTGTGGAGGAGACGGCAGAGTGATTGATAATCCTGTGTAGGCTGTACCTAATTCACTGTCAAATCAAAGTGAGATTTCAGAGTCATGTGTTCATCATATTAAAAACCAAAAACACACCTGTGCTGTGGACACATTTGCACACCTGACTCTGACAGGCATGCTAATGCACACAAACTCTCTTCACATGCTCAGGGTGTGGATATGCTACACTAACACACACACACACGCACACACACACCTGGCACTAGCAGGCACAGTACATGACAGACTGAAAGTGTTCTCCTCTTGCCTTCCTCATGTTCTCTTCCTCTCCCCAATCCTGGTTTTCTTCTTATACAACTCAGCCCATTATCATCTTTGGGAAAGTGTCACTGCCTGTCTGCCAGTCCTATCATGCACACCATATCACCAGCTCTCACATTCAATAACTCTACCACTGGTAGGAGTGCTTGTGTCACTTTTGATATTCTCACATGGATCAGTGAAACACCCTAAGGCATTAGACTACCACTCAGCCTGTGTGTCACACAAAAATGGGAATGGAGAAGAAAATCTAAAATAACATCAAATGTTATGAGAGGTCTGCCTCCAATCCAGTCAAGGACCATGATGTGTGTTTGCTGCTCCTCAGTCACACAAGCCGCTTACCGTTCTGTCGACAGTTTTGGCTCGTTGGACCAGACAGGAGGAAGTTTCCTATTGGCTTATCGAGTCCAGTAATATGATTGTCACATTGCTCCATGGGTAATACAGGGTGCACCCCACGGTCTTGTTAATTACGCTGTCAGAAAGAGAAAGAGAGACAACATTCAAGCAGATAGAGGAAGAGAGGGTCAAAGTGAGAAATCTGGGAGGAATCCTTGTAGCACTGAGGAGTACGACTGCTCCACCTGTATTTGGGCTCAAGCCAACAGCAGTTAGGTGACATTTATCACCACTTAATGCTTATTTCTGAAGAAGTATTAATTGTCACTGACTTGGAGCAGTTATTCATCATTTTACTCTTTATATTTCTTTTCTATTATAGTCTTGAATAAGGCAACTTTACATTCAATGAAGTAAAAACCTTATTCACACATTATTTTTCCAAACTGCCAGCGGGTGTTTTCCTTCTAGAAATATAGCAATTGGCAGCAAGGGACATACTCACTCACTGGGTGTCTTTTCAGCAGAGCAAATTCAAATTGGGAAAGATGTAACATTTGAGAAAGAAATGAGAAATGTGAACTGTTAGGAACAAATAAATAATGTGTCTCCCAAAACCATTAATTTTCAAGTCAAGTGTTGGTAGTAGTAGTAGTAGTAGTAGTAGTAGTAGTAGTAGTAGTAATTAGTTGTAGAAGTAATTGTTATGATAGTTTCACACTACATATTCAAAGTAATGTAGAAATGAAGTCAGGATCATACACTGGCATGTTTAAGACTTAGCAATATAATACTAGTGGTTCTCGGCCCCAGTTTGTGCTTCGCTGTGATGTTAAAGTCACACTGTGTGTTTGTTCCCTCTAGCCTTGGCTCGAACACACCACACAAGTTAATTAAAACACCATGTGGTCAATGCCCTGCTCTAAAGGCAGAGACGGAGAGAGGACAAGACGGAGAGAAGAGATGGAATGAAATGGAAATCACCCAAAAAGGTTAAAGGGACACAAGGAAATGAACAGTTAAATTTCTCTCCCATTTGGTTGGTTCCTCATTTTGGTAGATTTTGCGAACACTGGCTCGGAGTCTACTATAGGGGCTCTACAAGGTGTTGTCATGTGATGTGAGGCAGCACTTATCTGTACAGCATTGTGCTTGTGGTCAGTGTATAATGTTGTGGCCTGGATAAAGATGAGGAGCTAATGTTAGCCAGTATTGACTTATCTGGTTTGTCGCTTCAGCCTCTACACATGTCACTTTTTAATGTGGTGTTAAACTGGATAAAAAAAGAGAAACTCTTAAGGTGTGTGGTTGATATTTTCTCACAGCCCCAAATGTGCCCATAAATAGCCTCTGTGGCCTATAAGGCTCACTTAAATAGTTAGATACTCAGAATACACTGAAATGTGACATCAACATCCAAGCATGGTAGAAAGCCAAACTCATATTAATTAACAGGGCAGAACCAGTTGAACCTGTTTCATGTTTAAATTGGTTTGAATTGAACACTGAATAATGCTGATACTCCGGTAGTGCTTACATTTCACATTGTTAGAACGCACACACACACACACACACACACACACACACACACACAGCCTCAGTCCATCTCCCACACACTGAGAGGAGAAGGAGAGAGAGAAATGGAGTCATCCATTTTTGCCTCGGGTACCAGTTTGCCGTTTGAGGATTTTTTTTTTGTGGTGTTTTTGTGTGCGAGATGAGTGCAAGTACAGTACACTTCCTGTATGCACAAGTAAATACAGTATAAATTGTACAATTGCATGCAAATAATGCATACACACTGTAAACCAGCGTTAATAAGCACTTGTTAACCAATGTATTTTATAGAATAGCATGAATAGTTATAGATGTTTTTGTTTGTTTTTTACCATTATCAGTGAAAAGTTAGCAGTCAGCCTCTACTGTATTGTGTGTGTGTGTGTGCGTGTGTGAGTGTGTACATGAGTTTCTATGAGACAAAGAAAAACTGTCTATCCAGGTTTTTGCATTGCGGTTGCTGCATGTGTGTGGGTTGGGGGCATATCCCACCTGTGTGTGTGTGTGTGTGTGTTTGTGTACTCACAGAGTTGTGTGTGTTTGGTTTTTCTAGCCCCCAACACTGCTGAGCAGGTGGGAAGGGGAGGGAGGGCTTGAAGAAGTGGAGATAAGAAGAGCATGTAGAAAGTACTTATTTGTGTTTTTGGCTGGGCACACAGGGGGGGAGACTTCATGGGAGGAGAAGATGCGAGGGGGGTTAGCAGAGAGATGAGAGACAACAGGAAAAAAAAAGCGAAAGAGGCAGAGCCGAGGGTGGTGGAGGGCGGCACTGAAAAGGAAGGATGAGAGTAAACTTCAGGGTTTTTATCTCTGCGTGCAACGCTGCCCAGTCAGATCAACTAATTCTGACAAAAAAACCCAGCACCACGCTCATGTCTGTTTATCTGCAGCCCCAGTAAATATGTCGTCATTCTTCCTCTGTGAAGTTTACATCACCTGTATCATCCAAATTGATAGTTTTTTTTTGCTTTTAGATAAGCCCTCACTGCTCTATTTCATCATCACCAGGACTTAGTACCAAGACCAATAGCTCCCTCTTTTGTGATGTGCGGTTTAGTTATTTATCATGGCTCGATTTGTTTTGTCTCTGTAGCCTTTCTCCCCCCTCCTCTCATTGTATGTACATGTGTATTTGTTTGTGTGTGTATGTGTGTGCGTCTCCGTGGACTGCACCGCAGCGATTTTTGGCAGGCGTTATTGTTTTCTGCTGTGCAGCTGCACATCATGAAGAACTTCCCTCCCTGTGTGATAGTGTGTGAGGTGAAGCCATGGTTCTGTGTGCAACTAAACGTGTGTGTGTGTGTGTGTGTTAATACAATACGCCTTCCAGTTTGGCCTGTATGGAATCAAAGAGCAGCTTCCACCCAAAGAATTCCCACCTGTTCCCACTGAGATGTTGAAGGTAGATTTTGCTACACTTGCAGTGATGTAATAGCAAATAAAAAGGCAGGTAAACTAATGACCTCCAGTGAATTTAAAGAAAACCACCAACATAAATCTGATGATAATGATAATCTGTTATACCTTTAAAATACACTAATGTAAGTGTCTTTTAATCCTGTCTGGCTACTCCCCAATGTTGTGTATGTGTCCTGTGGCACATGTTCTCGATTTGCAAAGGTATTCTCCTCCTAGAGGTCCACAGCTCAAAATGGTCTTTGCAAAGATGGAAGTGCAGGAAACACTCACCACCACCTCCCACCAATGCCCACACACACTCATACACACACACACACACACACCTAAATAAGGTCCTTGACAGCATGTTCTGAGTGTTGCATGCAGCCACTAATGCTTTACTAATCACCTCAGTCTAGATTTCACAGCATGAGACCTCACTTCTCAAACACATGTAGACATGCACACTCTCTCCCACATTTCCTCTCTCACACACACAAACATGCTTAATATGTGTGTCAGCACCAGGCACGCACCGTGTGCGCACAAAGAGCCGTGCCCAGCATGTTGTCTCTTCTTTCCATTGGACCTAATCAGGGACCAATCTCCAATTAGCATACAGACTGTAACCCTTACTTTGATCTACCAGTAACTATACACCATCCTCTCGCCCTCTCTCTCTCTCGCTCTCTTCATACTAACACCTTTGGTGAAATTTCCTGCCTTAACCATTACTTAATTTCCTTCCTTCTTTCACCCGCTTCCCTCCCTCCATCTCCTTTTGTTTACCTCCTTTCTGATCCATTACTGTAGCCTTTAGCTGCAGCAGCATTAAGGTGGCGGCTTTAAGCCTTAATTATACGTCTGTGTCAAGATGTCACTGTAATTATAATGTAGCTGTTGAGTGTGTAGGAAGTATATAGTTTTACGCACTGAAGGCCTTATTAGCACCACATAAGTAAAAGTGAATGGCATGCCAGTGAAGAAATGGGTTTATATTTTCCTACTCCCACTTTGTGAGGTGGTAATAAAGGTGGCAGTGAGAGGTTTGTCTGCATTAGAAACTGAGGAGAAATGGCCAGTCTAAACCTGCTGTGTTCACTATAAGGGTATGAATCAACTTTTTGCCTCCCCCACACACACCACGTTCACACTGCGTATTACTAACCCTGCCCATTCTCTCCTCCGCTCTCCCCCATCCCCACCTGCCTATTGGATGGCCCATAGAAGAGCCCACCTGTCGGCAAGGTTTGTCCCCTTTCTGTCTCCTTAGCTCGCACTATGAGCAAGGCAGCATTGTGCTGTCTCACTGCCTGCCCATCAGCATTTCATTCCCTTGCTTTTTGAAAAATAAAAAATAATTGAAAAAAAAACATAGATATATAGATAAGTATTCCGTATGTATTAGCTTTGATTCTTCATCATTGAATGCAAGATATTGGAAAATCACATGTTAGCAACCATGTGCAAAAGCCACATTGCATGATGCAGACATGTAGCTTAACTCAAGCTAAAAATTATTCACTATTATCTCATTAGCAAGAGTCACTGTGCATAATAAAGCAGTATTAACTGTTATCAGAAAATCTTTTAGGCTAATTTTGAATTTTAGCTGAATCTTTGCACAATTACCCCTCACCTCAACTCCTCATTCACCCCAGTCCCTGCTGCTAGTTGCATGCTTCATTGTCCTTCCCACCTCATATACACCACATACGCAAACACACACATACACACACACACACACACACATGTGCACACAGATGCCTTGGAGGTATTGAGTGACCACTCACCTGGATCTAAGTGCTCCCCATGGAGTGTGGTGGCTAATGATGTGTCCTCAGCATGAGCTTTACTTACTTATTTACATCAATGCACTCTAATAGTGTTAGGTAGCCTTCCCCATTCACATTCTTCACTGGTTTGGTTATCAGTAGTTTGGGGACAGGCCTTTAAACCGTGCTCTTGTTGGCCTGATACAGCTGTTGGGGTCGGCTTCACTTCACTCTTTCAAAGTTAATTTTCTTTTCAAAAGCTGAAACTGAACTTGTTTTTTGTTAAAGGTCTCTGGATGAAGTCAGGTACTTTTCACTTGAATCACTAGCGCTTCTTAATTTCACCATTACAGACCAAAAACTGTTTGTGAACCCGTCTGTGTGGAGCAAGGTATTGAATAAACTCTGCCCGCTTTTGTACTTTGAGGTTGCTCTTATTTGCCAGTCAACAGTCAACCTGCATTCAGCCTGTCTGTTAGCCTGCAGTCAAATCTGTGATGCGCTTGACTAGTAATGTCGGTCTGCTGTCTAAGCAGCCGTCCCAAGGGCAGTGGCTGAGCCAATGTGTGCTCACATCCTTCTGTGCTGTGCTTCCTAGTGTCCCCCCCCCTTTTCTTCCCCCCTTTTTCCTTTTACACATGCACGCACACACACACACACCTATCAGTATGTACTGTATGTGTATGTGGTGGAAGGCAGAGTCTGGTGTGGTTACTTTGTGTCACTGAAGACTTAATGAGGCGAATAAGAAGCTTTTAGAGTCAATGGAGGTGGATAACGTGGTTGAGAGTTCACTCTTGTGTGTGTGTGTAATTGTGTGTGTGTGTGGGAGTCTTTGCCACCGGCTAGCAGCATTACTGTTCTCTTCTGCCCTGCTGCACCTGTACTAATAAGCCTCAGACTACTCTGCCTTCTGTGTTGCTGGTGTGCGCCTGGGTCTGCACTAATGCCCTGGACTGAAGGAAGCGCTCCACTTACTGAAGTTATTTCACCAGTCACACCAGAAACTCATGTCACAGCGAAGCATTTCACAAATAACAGAGCGAACAGGAGAATTACAATGTTCCCCTGAACCGAAAGTATGTCAAAGTGAGCGGACAGGTTGTCAAAACTGAAAAAGTGCTATGAAGTGCTGCTAATCCTGTCCCCTGCACCAGTGTCCGTCCTGTCTGAGAGAGTTTTTAGCACCACAGGCGATGACATGTCTTCTCAGAGGAGTGTGCTTAACTCTCAACACATTGATCCATCCGTGTTCCTTAAGAAAAATCTGAAGTAGTAAAAGCTGTTTACACACCCTTCACTCACCCAGCACCTTCCCACAAACACCCCCACTCATTGGGTACTGTCACTACGAATACTGCTGCTGCCAGTGTCTTTAAATATATAATATAAATATTACTACAACTATTACTACTACTGACACTGAAATATTACCTTTATTGGCTTGACATATAAAGACGTGTTGTCAAAAAAGGAAAAAGAAAACAACACATTTGATATAAACTGGTGCTACATGAAAAATAATTATTAACATTACACATTTTTTTACATGTCCATTTCTTACATTTTATTTGTAAATAGTTACTCTTCCAGTGTGATGACGTTATAGAAGCAGTGTTGAGTTTTCGAATAATTTACACACAGTAATTCACCTGTCTAATATTCTCATAGAAATATGGATACTTGAGTTACAAAATCAATCAACTGAAAAGTAGATAAACAAAAATCTATTGGTTTGAATGGCCGAGTGCTGAATCAAATATAAAGCTGTGTCTTCTCACCTTTGTGTATTTCTATGTAGCAGAGTTCAGGACAGTACTATACCTGAGATTAATACTGTTCATGGAGAAGTTTACAGATTAAAAAACTGATTCATGATCAGTTTGACTGTGCGGAGTACGGAGCATGATGTTGGTCCTGCACTGTGACGGTATGAACATAAGAACAGATGACAGCACACCCTCCCCCTACACCCCCCGCCCCCCCTCCTGTCTTCAATCCCTCCCTCCCTCCATCCATCCTTCCCTACATCCCTTCCTCCCTCCCTCCCTCGCCACCTGGAGCCAGCGAGCCATGACACCAGAGGGAGGGAGGGAGTGATGATGAAGGGACAAGGGACTAGAGAGAGAGAGAGAGAGAGAGAGAGAGAGAGAGAGAGAGAGAGACCACAGAGGGCTAGATGAAGGAGAGAAGACGGATGGAAGGATAATAGAAGAGATGGGGCATATGCTATAAAATGCTATTTTCATAATAGATTTACCTTAAATGTATACAGGTAATACCAGTAATAACACCAAATAGAAAGTGTTCCATCAAAGTGAGTGTTAAACAGTGATTTACATGTGTGGTATTATCTTTATACAATAGAATATCTTTATTGTCCACCAGGGCGGAAATCTGTCTTCGATTTCACATGATGACACTGTATATGATGTATTGTGAAAAGCCAAACACAACACAGTCCATAGCCCAATGTTCACATCTTCCAAGGACTGTTCGTTAGTATTAGTTCGGACAAAATAAAGAAAAATGTTATTAAGCCAACTATTGTAAATATTTTAAAATATTTAACCTTTATTCATCCAGGGAATTTATATATATATTTGCTTATTTTCAGTTTTACCGTACTTCTCATTTCCATATTTCCATATAGTCTCAACTGGATCCTGTCCAGTCTAACCTTTGTCTTTTTTGCCACAAGCCAAGCTTATCCTCAAGGCTGCTGCCTGCCTTAAGTGTGTTTTGGTGACCATACTACATATGATCGAAAGAACAAGCAAGGATCAGGGTTTAAAACGGGACAAAACATGCGTAAATGCACAAACTCGATGTAGCCAGTAAACGTAGTGAATGTAAAACAGTCATTTGTTATCGGCAGAGTCCATTTAGTTAGTCTATATTGTTTGTTCTTTAACATTTTAAGTCTGTCTTTGTCCTGTTTCATATATTTCCCTCCTCTGACACTGCCAACAGAAAGTGTTAGCTATCTAGGAGTCCTCATAACCTGCCATTGTCTGCTTTATGGACTGTGCATGAATACATAGACAGAACTGTCAGTGTATTTCTATTTGTGTGTGTGTGTGTTTGTGTGTTTTGAAGGCTAGGAGTGCGGTGGTCCCCTGGAGAGCTCATTTTGTCGTCTTCTCGCTTGATTTACCTTCTTCTTCTTCTTCTGCTGTTTATTACCAGTCATTACAAGCTGTTTGGAAACCTAATAGGACACACTGACAAATAGACTGGGAGAGACCAGGAAACCAGGATAGGCACCGAAACACAAAATAAACTCTGTGCGTGCGTGTGTGTGTGTGTGTGTGTGTGTGTGTGTGTTGGAGAGAGTGAGACTGGGTGCTTGTCTACCATATTTCATGTTTGCCTATGAGAATATTTGTACATGCAACATCAGCTATCTTAACTCATGTATGGAAGTTGTCTGCTTTGTCTGAGTGATGTCTTTGTTAGCCCTCTCTGTAGGTGTGTGTGTGTGTGTTTTTTGAGAGGGCAGCCAAAGATAGAGGACTATATACCATATTGTACTCTCGAACCTCCTTTTGCTTCTCTCTCTCTCTCTCTCTCTCTCTCTCTCTCTCTCTCTCTCTCTCTCTCTCTCTCTCTCTCTCTCTCTCTCTCTCTATCTCTGTCTCTCTCTCTCTCTGTCTCTCTCTCAACCCGTCCAGGTGTGGCTGCACCAGCTGCTAAAGAGAACGGGACACACACAATTACACACGCACACACACCAACATACACAGAGACTTCCTCTCCATCTCTGCTGGCTAATTGTCACAAGACAAACAAGGCGCTTTGCCTTTATGCGCTTCATAAACAGGGGCCAAGCAACAATTAACTCCCTGCTTAATTCACTAACTATTCTGAATTCATTTTCTCCTGTGACAGGCACATCTGTCACAGCTGGTAGCGAATGTGTGCGTGTGTGTTTTTGTGTGTGGGGGCGACCGTTTGGGCCTTTATAGTAATGCAATTAGGCAGTGGCTTTAAAAAGAATATAGTATGGCTGATTACTACTGTATGTGTTTATGATGAAGTGCTGCAGGTGAACACAGGTGTGTGTGTGTGTGTGTGTGTGTGTGTGAGACAAAAAGAGATGTTGTTTCAGGGTATGTGAACAAAGAGAATGCTGAGCATATGTTTGTGTGTTTGTTTGATTTCTGTGTGTGTCATTAGCTGCGTGCTATGTTATGTTTGCTCCTGCATTTGTACACGTGTGTGTGGGAGGCAGCAGCACACCCTTTCAAATCACCATGATGCAGTGCGGCAGGGAGGGTTGATTTAAAAGAGAACATGAAATCAAGATAGCGGGTGGCGGGACAGCTCGGACACAGGTAATTATGAATTATGAAATAAGTCACACATGCCCAAAACAAAATGTGACAGACAAAGTACAGATTGGCAATGGTGTGTAATGTAAATATTTTTGGAAAACCTGGCCAAATCAAACCCAAAGTATCTGTGTGGGTAGTGACCGCTAGGGTTTTGTGAGGAATAATGGTTTTTTTTTTGGTTTTTCGTAACTTACTAAACCCAACCATTTATTGAGGTTTAATATTTCATTATTCATCCTCTGTCAGTAAATGTCTTAGGACAAGTAGAAATTGGATTTTACTCAACCTGTGAGTTGGAACATCTTTACGTACCTGCATGTAGATTCACATGCATAAATAAAACAGTGTGAAGGATATTAAAATGTATTCACTATGAAGTGCTGCAATAGCATTTAAAAAAACTAACACTGTGCTATGTGTTGAATACGATACACAGAAGAAAGCAGATTTGTGAGTGTGGGAGCATAATGGAGTGAAGCAAAGACAAGTGAATGAAGTGATATTGTTCATCACAGAGTGACACTATAGTAAGTGAGAAATGGAGACATCAAGAAAACAAGATGTTGACAGAAATGGTGGCGATTACAGATCAATTGAGTAGATTCATACTGATGGCAAACAGCAGGAGAGGAAACAGACTGATGCAGAGACAGAAACAGCAGAGGACATGGAGGGAACAGGCGAGAAAGAGACAGCTGAATGCAGATCAATAGGGTGAAATGAAGAGAGAGCTGGTGTGTGGACGGGCGGATCAAGATGAATAAAGCGAGAGACGGAAGGGGAGAGTGTCGGAGGGGAGAGAGACAGAGCGGATGAGAGCGATTTCTGGCAGATTTTGGCTCACACTCAGTCCTCTTGCAGAGCAGCTGGACTTCATTAGTGGCTGGTGTTAATTACTGGGACTGTACACACACACATGCAGACAAGAGCACGCGCACAGGCACATGAACGCACAGCGATAGATACACACACATACGTGCACACTCACACAGCCTGTGATTCAGGGTCACCTTGCTAGCCTTGTTTGAACCAGCAGAGAGAGGGGGAGATGGTGCCAGACAGACAGAAAAACAGAAATGAGAGAGCTCACACACAAGTGTCAGTCCACTGTGGGAGTTTTCTATGTTATTAATGGCATTTTGAGCAGCTGCATCGTGAGCGGTCAGCAGTTGAACGTAATGGGACGTGTATATGGATTGAGTGTAATTTCAGATTAATAAATAAACTGTAGCCACAGAGGCTTGGGGAGATCGTATAGTATCAGTCAATGCACCTGTTTGCTTAGACTATGACATTTTAATGGTGTCACCATATGACACTACTGGACAGGAGCCACCTCAGCAAGCTAAAGTAATAAAAGGACTGTGTGATCGGTGGAGACGTTGCCAGAACATGGTTACTTCTTTTGTTCATTGATAATTCTCCGTCTCACTGTTTTGTGCTTGTTTTGTTACTCTACCTCTGCTGACATCATGCACCAGCTGATTCCCTGCTGTTCCTGCAGACCAGACAAATTCCATCAAAGCAGCGCATCTGAAACGCAGCTGAGACAAGAATCAGACAGGACTAACAGTGTAGCAGGCCTCTGAAACAAGAAATCAGTATAACCAAATCTGAATCTATCAGTGTTTGCTGTGTCTCAGTTATTAAGCAATGCCGCAGGAACTCATTTTGCAATTTAGAGCAGAGGTGTACATATGCCTTGAACAGCATAATGGTCTGAATGATCTAAGATTGAGTCAGTGCAATGCACACTGTACAGCCCATTTTGTTAAAATAAGAAGTACGACACGCACAGCACAAACCCAACAGAGTTCAAATAGGAGTTTTAGTCTGTGATATGATGCATGGCTTTCAGGGGATCAATGATCTGCCGATCATGGAGTGAAACTACAAATTTAGGTGTGTGTGGTAATACATAGGCCAAACAGACCTCTGAAATGAGTCACTTTCCTCTTAATAACAGCCTGTTTACACAGAGACCATGACCTCATCACAGAGGAGCAGGGACGGAGCCACAGCAAACATTAAGAACAAACTTTGCAGGAGAGAGAGGTGGCTTAGAGGCTGAGCTGGACATAGATTTTTGATTTAAATTCTCATGTCTTTTCACTTGGGATTGGCAAATAATCTATGATTGATTATTACAGTGCTCATTAAGCAGGTTGTATTCATCAATGGCTCGTTAGGACTACTGGACATTGTGGACAGTGCAGATTCAATCCATTGATTAGTTTGGCTGTGAAATGGGAGCTGGCCGAAGCCATAAGCACGAGGAAGTGCTGCAAGGGAGTGACGTCTTCTGCCATTCAAGTCTAACGGCTCTATCAGAGCTGCTTTATGGCGAGTTGCACTGTACATCATTGCGGTTGTACTGGGCAGCTCCCAAATGAGACTGGACCATATGCAGAATTTCAAAAACCATCAAGTAGGTCACGGCTCTGGATGCTGAAACAACTTTCTTAAGTTGACCAGGAATTTCTAAGGGTAACATAGTGATAATTTTCTGGTTTCTGCTTCACTGTAATTTGGCATTGAACACACATTATGTGCTTGGCATACATGCTGTACAGTATATTTGGGCCTGCTGCCAGTGGTAATTCATTACTGATCAAGTGATTTTTGTCAGACAAGGTTTTACAAATGTGAGTTAATTAATAGAGCAGCTGGGGTGAAGGGAGGGGGGGGGGGGGGGGGGGCAAGACTCAGAATATAAGCTTTTTTTTGGGCCAAAAACCAAACAAAAAAAGCCCATGTGTGTCTTTAAGTAGTTTGGCAGTGTTGATAAGTCAAGAATAACAAATCATGATCTTTCATGTTGAGGAACAGTGAGCTCCACCACTAGCTGTTGATGCAGCAGTGCACTCGTGAAATTGCGTTCCAGTCAGACCGTAAAAAAGAGTTCCCGGAGAGAAAGGGAAGATGGTTTAAAGGCGGGCAACAGCACAGCATGAGGCTGGATGCAAAGCCATGCTGGGAGAGGTTGAAGGGTTTTCTTTGGCTCTTAATTACACGGCAGAAGACAGGAGAAGGCAAGAGTGAGAGCGAGGAAGAGAGAAAGGTTGAAACAACGGTATACACTGTCGCTCTTATCTTTCGTCTCTAAACAGATGTCGAGCAGGCTGTTCTCTTTATTGCAGTACAAAGGCCTTCTGACAAAAACACACACACAGGCATGCACACACATCATTCTCTGCAAATCAATGCTTTCTGGATTCAGTAATTTCCCAAGGTGCCTTGCTCTGCCCCCCTTGGGTGAGCAAGGTGACAAAGCCAGCCACGGAGGAGAGGATCTCTTACTTTTCTGCCCTTCTTTTCATTTAGACCTTATTTGCTTTCTTTCTTGTCTTTCTTTCCTTTATTGCTTTGAGCTTATTTGGTTTCTTCTATCCTGTGCTTTTACACGATACATAACGTCCTGCCATACTGACAGCTTTACATATATTACAGGAAAGTCTGCGAGGCATTTGCCTTTATCTTATAAAGTTTAAGAGCAATCCATCAGTTATTTTTTCTTATTCAATGTTGTTAAAGCATAATCAGCAAATGTTTTAAATGATTTACCCAGACCCAGCGTTGTTTAGTAGTGGAAAACATAGTAGTATTTCTGCAAAAGTGTGTGTTACATAGTTTGGTTAATGCATACATATGATTGGGAGGTGGTGTTATTTGGCTGTAACCAACCAGTAGCAAAAAAGTTGCAACCTGGGTAATTTTTTGGCCTATTTGAAACAAGTGCTTTTTTTAATTGATGCCTAAACTGCATCGAGTGCATTTTGAACACCAGTATTCGTTGCAATAGGACCAACAATATGGGGCTTCATTTGCCAACAGCCTATTCCCACACACACGTCCGACGCAGCATAAAAGAACTCACCTGCAGCGCTCCACATCGTGGGGGTATCTTCTGTGTTAAGACTTTGTAATGTGGTGGTGTGCTGCAAGGTATGTAGAGTGGACACAGAGTGGGGCTGCATGAGCTCCCACCCACAGTGTAATGATAATTACAATCATTATACTAATATTGTATTGTCACATACATTGGTGCTTCGTTTAGGTGGAATAAGTACATTTCAGAACTTTGCCACTTTTTTTCTTTGTTACTTTGTTCTTTCCCCCTCTGTGACCCGTCACTCTCTCCTCCTCTACCTGCTCTCTTCCTCCCCAACAGCCCACTGCCACTTCCTCATCTCATCCTCTCTGTCCCTCTTCATCCTTGTATCTCTCCTGGATGAGAGACACTCATTTGTGACAGAGCCAACCTGCTAATGGTGGATGGCAAGAAACAAAATTGGCCATGCCAAATACACACACACACACACGCGCGCGCACACACGCACACATGCAGTATTTGTACGTCCTAACATGGACATCCGTCTAGAAATACTCATACTGAGATATTCTCTAATGCAGACACACACAGCAAACACTCTCAGGTACGTGCACACACACGGACACACATCAGTGCATAGATACACAACTCGTTCACACTAATGTATTCACATAACGCTCTGTATGCTCCCTGCTGCATTGCTCCTAGTGCTGGGCTCCCTCTCTGCTCTGCGCCGCGCCTCCTCCTCCTCCTCCTCCTCTTTGTCCTCCACCCCCACCACCTCCTTCTCCTTCTCCCAGTACATCTGGCACGCTCAGCTGCTGAGGAGCGCCATAATTATCCCGCCGGAGACGCACACACTCGCATACGCACACACACACCATGCGACGAAAGCTCACACACACTTGTCTTCGGCGATCCGCGCCGCTCCCTGCTGCTCTTCGTCACTACCGGGGCTTCATTAGAGTGTGTGGCGAGCGTGTGCATGCGTGAGTGTGTGTGTGTTGATGCATGGTGCTTTGGATGCTATCCAGATGTTTTTTCTTTATAGTTGAGGAGTGGGGTGTGTCCTAGATGCAACTGCCCTGCTCCTGTACACTCAGTGTTTAGAGCCTGTCTCACTCTCACATATTATCCAGTTTCTCTCTCCCTTTTTCCCACCGTTCACACCAGTGTCCAGTCTAATTTAGCCATCATGTGGAAGACAGCAAGTAGGCGGCGGAGAGCATCACTTTGTGTCAGTCTGGGATGGAACTAGGCCCTTGTTGTGTTGCAGAAAGGGAACATGGATGCTGGGCCTTGCACCTCATCTTACCTTCCCTTAAAAGACTAGCCTCATTATAATATAATTACACGTTAAAATAAGAAAAGGACACATTTCCCGCTCACACTTCTGGTCTCTGCAGTAGTAATTGCAGGGGCGGTTTTAGTCTGTCTGATATCACATTGTAATTACTGGCCTGTACAGGTGAAGGAGAGGCTGAGGTCGGAGTGTTGCTGCCTGGGGTAGGTGTGTATGTGAGTGTGTGTGTGTGTGAGAGAGAGAGAAAAGGCGAGAATGTGAGTACAGTGTGATTGGCAGTAATTGTTTGTACTGTAATTGCGTGTGTGTGTCCGTGTGTGTATTTATAGTATGATTGGCATTCAGTGTAAAAGAGTGCGGGTGTTTGTGAGTGCAGTCTCATAGTGCCCGCTGTGGCTGCTCAGAGTGGTCCTGTAGGTTTGATTCCCAGCACCACTTTGTGTCAGACTTACCACAGAGCCAAAAGCAATCGAGCTTTGTGAAAAAGGTCTGGAAACGCCTTTCTACCATTCTATTTTCAATCCATGCTTTTAGTGCCACAGGAAGCATGGAATAAAGCACCTGCATCAGTCACATGGATACGTGCTTAACACCGATCAGGTGACAAGCTTCGACTCTGTCTGTACTGGCACTCATACAGTAAGCCACTTGAGCCTGTTGATTGCAGCCTTCCTAGAACTGCCACCCTCAGTCTTTAACCTAATCCTTTTTTACTTGTTCAAGCACCTCATAAAATTGTGGTCGTATGCTATTACAAGGAAATTAACATAATTGATTTAGGTACCGGCACACACACACACACACACACACACACACAATGAGATCACCATTTTCAGCGGCTTTGTCATTGATCACTGACTCTCAATGGGGGGAAAAATGGATCCAGTCATCTTCTAGCAGCTCATGGTTGCCTCTACTCCATTTTGCCCTACATGTATGAGTACAAACACATGTTATACCATCTCTATTGATCGCACCACATGCTAGTTAAATTGGTAATACATCTGAGGAGAGAATATAATGTCTTGGGCACAATGATGTGAATTCCCCACTCACATAATGAGAAGCCATAGGATTGGCTGAATGGCTTCAGTTGACTGTTGGCTTCAGTTCCTCTGTCCTCTCCTCCTTTTAATCCCTGCTGCTCTCTCCTGCACTCCATCATCCTATCCCTCCCCCCCCCCTACCCCCCTCAGCCCCCTCCCACCCACCAGTGCCTCCCGCTCTTCATTGTCTGTCCACTTCCCCTACGGTAACAGGTTTACCCGAGAGATTCACAGGGCCCGCGCGCACACTCACACTCACACTCACACTCACACTCACACTCACACTCACACTCACACTCACACACACACACACACACACACAAAAGGCACACAGTGCTAGGGGCCTCGGTAGAAGTGTAATTTCCCCAGTGTTCTCCCTAACCTGGAATATCTGACACTGTGACACCAGAAAAGAAAGGGAGTCTGTGTGTGTGTATGTGTGTCCATGTGTGGATGTGAAGTTTTGCGAGAGGGGAGAGGGGCAGCGGAGGACAGGTTTGAAAAAAAAGGGTTTCAGTCTGTTATTTTTTTTCACTGTGAGCTCTTACAGGAGCTGCCTGGTTTCCACAAAGGGGCCGAACAGGACTAGCCAAGGCTTAGGGGTAAATCACAAGTGATAGAGTTTATTACAAGGTCAAACAGGACCAGCTTTAGCCCACCTACCAATGTGCAAAAATATGCCTGTTTGTGTGCGTTGGCTGTTGTATAAAGTAATTGTGGTGATAGCTGAAGAAATATAAATGAATGCAGTGGTACGGTGCAGTCTCAAGTGTTTCTGTTGCCTTTTGACTGGAAGGTTTGATTTGAAACTGACTGATGACTTGGAAGCACTTGGACTCTTGGGACTTTTTGGAACGTAAGCAAAAGTCTATAGACTTTTACATCTTTAGTACTCATTGAAGAAAGTTACGGACTCTCAAGCAAAAGCAGCGGTTGAACCTTAAAATGAGTTGTCTCACAGTGGTGGTCCTGACTTCCTGTAGAAAAAGACAGTCAGACAGCTAATATCATTTGGCCTTGTCGAACACTGACAATAAATCTAACATTGGCTCGGTTTCCAGTTTGTCTTGATTTCATTCTTACATCACATTCACTATCTCTTTTCAGCCTAAGCACTGTTGTGTCTGTCTTTCTGTCTGTCCATCTGTCCATCAGTCATTGTAAAGGCTGCAGACAGGCTCCCTGACTAAAGTTTGGACAAATGGCTGTTGGATCGATAGCTTCCCACCAGCAATATTTGCTATCAATGCATGTCCTCCTCATTACCGCAGCAGGCTGCCCTCTCCATGGACCTGAATTATTCATACACACAAACAGGCACAAATATGCAGCCACACACACACACACACACACACACACACACACACACACACACACACACACACGCACAGAATACTGCATCAGAGAAGAAGCTGGCCTTTTGCTGTTTCTCTCTGCCTCCGATCCTTCCTTCCTTCCTCCCTCTCTGTCTCATTTCTTCCCTTCTCTCTTTCTCTGGTTCACTTCAGCCCAGGGCAGAAGAGGAGCAGACCAAGCACCAACCCCACCTCCTTGTTTCTCTCTCTTGCTTGTTTTTTTTTTTACCCTCTCGTTCACCCAGATGCTTACTCATGGATACTTGCCTCGCTCAGCACATCTTCCTGCCTGTGTGCTGTGTCTTTTGTTTTAATTTCTAATAATACCACATCATTATTTTTTAAAAAGTGATTCTGTTTAAATTTATCTTTAATGACTTTATTGTCCCCACAGAAAAATGGGTGTACAGTTTGTTACACTGAACTTTATTTAAATTTGTTTATGGTGCATAAACTGAGTCAGAAGGTATCAGCTTGTGTAGGACAGTGACCCACCTATTGGCCTGTCAAACAGAAATATGATACCACCAAAACATGGGCAATATAATGCAGCATGGAGTGAACTGAAGAAACAGACACTCATAAAAGCTGAATTTTCTCTTCACCATCCACCTGTCCTTCCCTCCCTGCTATACATTTGCTGTAGTCAAACAGAAATGAGCTCCTCTACATCTTGTGTGCTGTCTTGGAGCGTTACCATAGCGGCAGCAATAATCGTCTCCTATAATAATGATCATAAAGTTTAACAGCCTGGTGGTGTTGTAGCCGTTAGCCACTTAATGTTGTCTGCTAATGGTTTCTAATGACGCCGCCTCTGTGTGTCTGTGTATGTGTGTATGTGCGGTCCCTGTAGTCCAATCATGTCTGCTCTGCAACAGTAAATAATTGTGGGATCAGTGTTAATTACAGAATACTTAAAAACTGGTTTAACTCGGCTTCGGCCCGCACCTTTTATTGCACCTGTTGACACAAGCACGCAGACAGACAGGCAGATGGGTCGCCACAATTGCTTCAACTGTTTCCTTTTCAAAATGAATCAGTATTCTGAACACACAACTCCTGCCATCACATTACCTATCCAAACGTAGCTTCTATTTACTATTTTGCCAATGTAGCTATAACGGGGGTGTGCATGTCAGATCATAAAGGATACCTGTTTGGGTTAAGAAATAAGACACTGTACCACACGCTGCAAGCCAGAAGTGACCATAACACACACACACAGACCACATATTTTGAGTGTGGCCCCTGACAAAGGGTTGATTTCAGACCAGATGTTATGAGTGCTCCTGCTGTAATTAATCTAAACCTTTCCCCTATGTGTGTGTGTGTGTGTGTGTGTGAAGGAAGGAGGTACTGTTGTGTTCCTGAGTTAATCTTAATATACAGTAAGTGTGCTTGGATTACAAAGAGGACATAGTGTAATTACTTAGATAACATATTTCTTACCAGCATTAGTATTATATCATGTTGTCGTGTTCGTCCGTTCAATTGGGATGGTCCACTGTTTATGTGTTATATAAACTGTTATAAGTTGTTGTTGTGGTGCAACATTTAAATTATTGTAATGGCACACTATCCAGTGTGCTATGGTATACTTTTGTACAATCGTCAGTTGTTGCTATCAGTCGTTTTTGCTATGGTACACTGTTCACTATCAATTGTTGCTATGGTACACTGTTCATTACAAGTTGTTGCTATGGTACACTGTTCACTACCAATTGTTGCTATGGTATACTGTTCACCAACAGTTGTTGCTAAGGCACACTGTTTATTACTAGTTGTTGCTATGGTAGACTGTTCACTACCAGTAGTTGCTATGGTATACTGTTAACTATTAATTGTTGCTATGGCACATTGTTCACTACCAGTTGTTGCTACAGTAAGCTGTTCAGGGTCTAAAAGTGAACTGCATGTGATGCCTTTTTAGTATGTGCTGCAGTATCGAAGTCTTACTCTGGGCTGAATTCAGATATCTGCGTGTTTGCATGTACATATTTGTATGTGTGTGTGCGTAGGCAGGGGGCTGTGTGCCCTGAGGCGCTCAGTCCTTAGCGGTTGGTTAACGGGGCGCAGAGCGACCCTCATCCTTGCCCTGATCGATGCGGTGTGTATGTATGTGGGTGTGTGGAGGTGTGTGGTTGTCTCGTTAGCAGGAAGCAGAGGAGAGTCCAGGGACCCCTGCATTCCCTGCCCAGGGACACACACAGGTCCCAGCACCTGGACCAAACATACACATGTACACACTCACACACACAAAGATGTAGATGCACACTCCTGACACACACAACTCACCACCTCTCTCTCATTTTCACCGTCTGTCGCTCTCATACACGCTTTCTGCCGGACACACACATTCACACACCATGCATACAGATTGAGTACACACAGCAGTCCCAGTGCACTGCAGTAGCACTAAGCTTAATGTACAGACATGGCCTGTAACACAGACACACTCACTGCGGAAGACAATGCTTCCAATGGTTTTCACTGTGGAAGATATAAAAAAGGGATACATCCAAAACCATGGAGGAACAGAGAGAAAGTTTTAAGCTCAGATGTTTTAATTTATTATTTGTCATTGTCATTTATTGAAGTGTCTGTGCTTTTGCATCAAGGTTTGTGTGTGTGTTTGTAATCATGAACTGTTTTGGTCAGATATTAGAGCCCTCTGTCTAACAGAACAGGCAAGTATATAGACACTGGGATGATGGGGTGGGGGGGCACATTTTACCCAGCTGTTTGTGTGTATGTGTTTGTGGACTCACCAGAAGGACTACGAAACAGTTGATGTGGAAAGGTATGGTGGGTGCAACAAACTGTGTGTGTGTGTGTGTGTGTGTATGTGTATGTATCTAAATAGGACGACTAATGTTCTAGACTCCAAGAGTGTGAAAGCGGTCTATCTCATTGTCAAGGACACCTTTAATTACAACAGCAGGGGGTCATCATTGTGTGTGTGTGTGTGTGTGTGTGTGTGTGATGGTAGCTGCGGATTAATGAAATGCATTTTTTTTTGTTGAGATGATCGACTTTGTTTGACAGTTCTGTGTTTTACTATAAGTCTAACGTAAGTGCTTTTTTCCACCCAGATGGAAACGAGTGTCAATCATTTGGGCTCATTCCTTTTTAATCATTGTGTATGGCTGTTACTGATAATGCTGCTTATTATATTATTATATAAAAACATCCGTCAGGGCTCTTCTTTTGGTTTGTAAAATTAGGAAAACTGTTCCTCCCGTAGGTTTTTATCTGGATTAGGAAGGTTACTGAATTCTGCTGTCTAACATAATTAGAATCTCCTCCCTTGAACAAATCAAAGCATCAGGAACATTTGTGTCTCATCCGAGTAAGTGTGAAGGCAGGAATTTTGGTGCAGAAAACGTCGAGAAAGGATAACTCTGTGTCTTTGCCTAAGTAATGCATATTCAGTCTCATATTTACAGGAGGTTGTAACAAAAGTAATGGCCCGTTTATTGCTCATAACTGCATTTATGCCAGCTCCTTTACGACTCCAGTGGCAGAGGTTCTTCTCCCCGTCCTCTCAAATTGACTGCCAACAACTTGAAAAATATTGACTTTTTCTGACAGACAGTAATAATGTATTAACTCCCAAATTATCTGAAGCCCGCTTAGTCCACAGTCTTGCCACTGTGTATAAGATTGTCATCATTGCCATCATGTGTGATGAATACAGGCTGAGTTACCAAGATTGATATCCAAATGAATGCGGTTTTATTACCTTGCTGTTTGAGTGTGCAGCCCCCCTTTGCCATTATCCACTTAGCTTGTTGGCACATTAGCACCAAGCTAGTTGAGAATGTCACAACTCAACAAGCCAATAATCAAATTGAAAGGCGTTTACTGAACAGCATAATCTTGTCTTTGTCACTGGTGGGGGAATATTAAGCTAAGCTGGAACTGAAAGACAAATTGATGCTCCATGCAGTAAGGTAGTGTTGAACGTGCCTCAACTTACAGTAAAGCGGCGGAGAGTAAACAGGAAGGTAATGGCAACAGACCAGAAGATTGACAAAGAATTTGGGCATAATTAGAATTGTACTGATTCCTGTTGTGTTGCAAATGATAAAAGCATTCCAGCTGAATGCTCCAGCAGTGATACAAGCTCTGCTGTGAATTACAAGTACTACCTCAAATGTTTTACACAGGGTAATAAAGTACACACTTCGTTTTTTTTTACCAATCGTTACCCTAAATGTTTTCACTCCTTTTTATCTGTCAGTCTTTCCTTAATGCTCTCCCTTTTTCGTCTCCCCTCCCTCCTCCTCAGAGCTCCTCCTCTCACTCCCTCCCCTCCCCTTCTCCTCTCTGCAGGGGGAGCTGGAGGTTGGGGGGGTTTATGAGTTGGCAGTCCAACTGCTGAAAGGGTGGACACCTATGGGGACCCTCACAGCAGCATACTGACACAATCACACACACACGCACACACACACACACACACACGTAAACACTCCATACCCAGAGCCAGAGCCCAGGGAGTGTATGTGCAGAGAGCAGCTGTAAGGCCAGTGGACTGTTACTGTAGTTCTTTGTTCAGCCCTGGCTTGGCTCCACTGAGCCCCTCACTCTCTCACTCTCACACACTCTCTCTCTCTCTCTCTCTCTGTCTTATTCTGTCATTTTCTCTCTAGCTGTATTTCTCTCCTGCTCATAAGTCCTTGACTCTTAACCTGTACTCGCATTTATGTCCTTCACCATTTTTTTAAAATCTCTATTCTTGTTTGTCTTTCTATGTAGTGCTCTTTCATTACTCTTCCTTACTTCATCTGTTTTTGTCTACTTCTCGAGGCGTCCGCAGTTCTTTAAAAAGTCTTGAAAAAAGTATGAAATGAAAGCTGTTGTTGGTCAACACCCACGGTCAGGAGTTAACAAGAGCGGCGAAAGCCGAAAAGCCGAAAAAAAGCCAAAGAAAATAGTCCCACCTGTAGACACTGACTTCTCTGTTTGATTGATGTGGTCTCTGCATTGACTGCTCATTCTTAATAATCATCAAAATAAAAAAGTTTAGAAATATCCAATCTGTTAAAAAAAATCAGCCTACTTTATCTTCTACTGTCAGCCCTTTATACACACATGGCAAAAAAGAGAGAGACAGGTGAATTATAAAGCAAGACAGACAGAAAGGCATGTATTCGTTTTATGATTTGACTCCCCCACATGCTGTGTGTGTGTGTGTGTGTGTGTGTGTGTGTGTGTGTGTGTGTGCTTGTGTATGTTATCCTGTCTCTCTGCATCTTTGTATTTAAGTGTGTAACACATCCATCCCTCTGGGTCCATGCTTGTGCATAACAGACATATCAGTCGTGTGTGTATATTTTCCTTGTGTCAGTGTGTCTTAGTGTGTCATGCCGCTTTCTGAAGTGAGGGGATGAAAGAAAGCATCTTCTGTCGCCACGGCGATCAGGCTAATTACAGCAGCTTAAGTGCTTTACCCACAGTCATCACACACTGTCAAAATACACCACTGAGCGCTTGAGCGTGTGTGTTTTAATTTTTAAAGACCATGAAGCTTTGCTTTTAACCAGCTCAGTTGTACTTTAGTGCTGCGTGTGTGCGTGTGCGCACAGATGCATGCACACATTTGTAAACACTTCACTTATCTGTGGAATGGGTTTGAAGGCACTTGATGCTCAGTTCTGGGTACTTTTTTAATTTTTTTCACAATCCATCATCTCTTCCTGATCCTTATTTCTCACCCTCCCTTTCACTGTCCTGTGTCCTATTAAAGGTAGATTTAGAGTCAAAAACACATGAAGGCAGATGAAAACATGAAACATATACATATATCAATATATATAAATATACTGTACGTGTGTGTCATGTATAGCATCTGTTTTGTCTTTATGGTGAATGGTACACCACATATGTGGGCATGTTTGTGTCTACGTACGCACTCCTTTGTGAGTGGATAAATGAATTACTCCGGGAGTCTGCGTGCGTGTACCTGTGTACCCAGGGTTTTTGGGTTGTATGGTGCTTGTGGAGCCCTAATGGAGTGTGGAGTGTGTGTTTATGCGCTCCCAGGCCGCTGTTTAACGCTTAGCGAGCTGGAACTAATTTACTAATTGAGTTTTGAGTCGTGAAGAAACGACAGCAAAAGAGAGGGAGAAACAAAAGGGAGAGAGGGATGTAGAAATACGCTAGGGGCTTCTGAAAAACTCTTGGATGTGTCTTTAAAAAAAGCAGAGAGGGGACAAGGGAGGCAGATGAATTTTGTTTTCCAAGTTGTAAAGTTATGTGTTGGAGTGGCATGACTCCGGTCTTTATTTCTCTCAGACACACACGGAATCTTTTCAGTGCCACTTGGCATCCTGTGTGTGTGTGTGTGTGTGTCTGTTGGGGAGCTGACAGGCAGCTGTGAAAGCCTGCTGGTAGATTATAAAGAAACCTGGCATCTCCCAGAATGCACTTCAACTGCAGTTCCCCATAAAGAGGGTGGAGGGGGTGAGCGGTGAGCAAAGATGGAAGAGAATAACAGGATTTTATTGTGCAAATCCAAAGGTACAGCTAGAGTTGGTCAACATAAGGACTTTTGTTACAGAGCATACCTCTGTCTGTGTACCACTCTCTACAAAGCCAATTAGAAACAAACTAAACTACACCAAGTGACCTCTGAACATAAGCTGTCCCTCAATCTTACTTAATGTACCGTTTTTTAATTCACACACACACACACACACACACACACACACACACTCTCTAGTGACGAAACTAATCATACAGTACTAGTAAACAACCAAACTGTAACAAAAAAAGTGCAGATAGAGAGGAAAAAAGTAGTATGTGAGTGTTATTAGAGCAGCAAAGCAGAGTGTATGACGTGAGAAACGGATTACAAAAGAAAGTAGGGGAAGGCTGTTTGGGGAGAGGAAAGCAGGAGGACAAAATGGAGAGAAGAGCTTAGGTAAAGGCACTATGGGAACAGTAGAGGGGGGAGTCCATTCAGTAAAGGAGGTGAGAGAGGAAGGAGGGGGGTTGTTCAGAGAGGTGACTGGGATGTCTTGGGTCGAGCCATCGGGGGAGCCATGTCACTACCAGCTGCCTCTCTCTCCATATTTTCCCATTATCCCCACTGGGGCGCCGACCTGAGATTTCTACAAAGGTCGCTTTAAATCCAGCAAACAAAAGAGACCTGATATGTTGCTACTGGAACATGGTTTTGTCTTCCTCAACACCACAGAGCACTGGTTTCCTCAGCGGGATACACAGTAGAAACAAAGACACTCACACAGTCGAGAACAATCCGTGTTTCTGTAATGTTTTCTGTTGAAAGCATGTTTAAAATATTTGAACCGCCTGACTTGAAGAACAGACATGCATAAAACCGTGTC
The DNA here is from genome assembly GCF_042242105.1 of Pempheris klunzingeri. Taxonomy (NCBI): domain Eukaryota; kingdom Metazoa; phylum Chordata; class Actinopteri; order Acropomatiformes; family Pempheridae; genus Pempheris; species Pempheris klunzingeri. Next base: position 22,634,838 of record NC_092016.1, on the reverse strand, counting down.
TTGCGTCGTGTGTCGTGTACATTGCAGCGAGGTGCGGTGCAGCTTTCCAGTGTTTGTTTTAGTGATCTTTGGAAGCCACGCAGCATGAACACACGCATTTACACACATGGCGGTAAAGACATCAGACGACATGCACGCGAGCGATGCGATGCATCACAAACAGCTCGTTGTTTTGTGTTGTCACATTCACTTAGTTCTGTTCATGTGCTGTTAAAATATTCTTTTGTAAAGTGACACCCAGACACAGATGCGAATGCAGCAGTGAACACGCGCACAGAGGTGGAAAAATAGAAGACATTTTCATCTGAAATCAAAAACAAGAGGCAGTAACAAACAGTGGCAGCTTTGAATTTATGTCAAGGCTTTTAAACGGATGACAAAGTGAATTTTCCTGCGTTTTCAGTGATTACGATGTTGAGAAACTCCTCAGGAAGCTCAGGTGATTCTTATTCTAAGAATTGTGGACTAAATCTTGCGTTATGTGAGTGTGGACCTTTTTCATGCTTTGAAAATGTTGTTCCACTGCGTCTCCACATTAAACAGTCTCCTGAGCATCAGTAACTGGGTGAGCATGGCAGGGATTATTTTTATTTTTTTTTTCACTCAATGATTTTTATGATAAATCTTCCTCTTTTTCCCTCTTGATCTGCTTTGCCTTTATCCCCAGTCCTCCCTCTATAACTCACCCCCCGCTCCCCTCTCTCAGTGGTCCTCCTGTTCTCCTCATCTCTCCTCCCCAGCCTCCCTCCATCTCTCCATCCCTCCCAGGGAGAGCAAATCCCTCTTTTCCTAGGTAGGAGTGTAGGGAGGAGTGGTACGGCTTAGATCTCAGCCCCCCCGCATCGTCCCTTCATCAGGCCCCCCTCCAATCCTCGCTTTCTCCCTCGCTCCATCCCTTCTCCATCTATCCTCTTGTTAAATTATGGTTTTATGCGTCTCTCCCTCCCTCCTCCCGTTCTTTCACACTGTCTTCTCTCTTCATTCCCACTGCATTCACATTTAAATTTTTGCATTGAGCAGATGTTCTTATCTAGCATGACTCACAGGATTTTTTACCAGAATAATCTTTAAGTCCTGCATCGCCTGTCTCACATGTAACTGATGTACACATACAACTGAAAAATGGAATACCAGCAAACTGATTAGCCTATTAAAAGAGAAGTGCAAAGCTACTTTATTTCTCATCCTTTCGTCTGGCTTCAATCTTTGGTCCATCCCTCCCTTTTATTATCGTGTTCTTGCTTGTCATTTACCTTGTCACAGTGTTTCATTTTTCATCCTTCTTCTTTTTCCTTTCCCATCTCAGTCATTCGCAGCCCCGTTCAATCCCTCCTCTCTCTGTGTCATCTCCTCATCTCTCCGCTTTCTCCTCCCCGGTTATTGTTAAACACAGATCAACCATCATGTCTGTACCTCCAGCCCCTCCACCTCCTCGCCTGTCCTCCTTTGCTCTCTCTCCTCTCCCTCAGTGCTGCAGACTCAGTGCCGCACCTCTGCCCACGTCCTTCCATTTCTGCACTTTTTTGTTTTGACGGAGCGGGGGGTCGGCCAGTCATTAGGATGTCTTTTCTCTGTTCTTTCACTCATTCTTTTCATTCGTCTCTCCGTACGCTGTCTCCCTGGTGCTTTTACCTGCCACTGTTAAAGGGATGTCCCTTCCCAGATGAAGGCCTTGTTTGAGGAAAAGGGTGTTCAAATGAAAGTGAAAGAGCAGCGATGGAGAGGGGAGAAGGAGAGATCAGGAGAGACGGCATGCAGTGGGAGTCCTTGGGGAGTTGTGGTGCACACTGTGTACTCACACCATTATAAGTTAGAATCTGGCTCCCAACCTTTTCTGTGCAAGATGTATTTAAATGCTCTTCAAACAAACCTTCACTTAAAATTCACTAGACATCCTTTAAGGCTAGGCAACGATTAAATGAACAGCAGTGTAATGCAGTGGTGCATAAAATGTTGTTAAAATATGACCCTCACTTGTGCGATGATAGCAAATGTAATGAAAATCTTTTTCATTACCCGCATTTACTTCATCCTCATGCAGTGATACTTTATTAGTAAAATGTGTTTTCAAAAAGAATTTATCAAAATTAAACTCATGATATTCATAAACATTACAAACACAAAGGTCCTTAAATGATCAATATTTGAGTGTAATTCTTTGATCATCAGTGTGTGGCGCAGGAGCACAGTGAGGAGGAGGAGGAGGAGGAGGCACAGAGTGAGAGTGAAGGGGTGAGGACTTGATTACATTTGCTAATTGGCACACTAGTTTTCATTCACACTCCACATTATGTGTCAGAGGCAGGTCTGTTGACTCCAAAGCGTACGTGGTGAAACAGTGTGTCGTTGGCTTTGGGTGGATTATGGGTGGAAAAGTGTTTAAGCAGACAAAGTGTGTGTTGGCTGTCCGTTTTCTCAAGCTCCAGAATTTACATTATTGCTGTATGAGAGAAAATGACCTTTTATGACAATGTAATGTGTGAACACATCTCATTGGCTGGTGCTACTCTTGGGTAACAGTCGGCCATCTTTAACGTATTAACTTTAATGTATATTATTAGAACTTTAACGTACACATGAGCGCACAAATGTTACATTCAAGCCTTCAACAAACAGCTTCACACAATGCTGAGTAAGCTTATCACCCCCAGGTATATCTGTGTACTTTGCAGTATGTTGGAGTTTTCAAATCTGGCGTCTGTGTTGACATTCACGTGCTGGAGCACCAAAAGGGATTTGTTTTACACCAACCAGCAACGATTGGTTTGCCAGTGCTGAAGGGGGGGGCAACTGTAGAGACGGAGTAGGCTCGTGTGGAGGAAAAAAATTACGAGGCATCCAAGAAAAGTCACACCAAATAAATAGATTTAAAAAAAAATATCTAAACGAATATCTGCATATGTCATGAGGATGCGTCGACAGTGTTAGAGAGTGTAATCACTCTCTCTCACTGCCAGAAGGGGGAGAAAACAGTAACACATAACTTCTTATTTGATCAGGATCACCGCTGTTGTGATTTGTCATATGTGTTTTTCTCAATCCAACTGCTCAGTTTCCATGGTAATATTCCCAATATAGTTCATATGTGTAATATAGAGGGACGTATGAAGAGCTGACACCCATACAGCGTGTTCTTTTTTTAACAAGCTGACTGGAAATACAGCTGTTTGATGTTTATGCCTAATTCTTGTTAATCAATAATATTCAAAGTTATTAAGAGTAGAGGTATGTCTGTGTGTGTGAGAGTGTTACTTTGTGTGCTGAGAAAATAAATTCACACACACTCTCTCTCTCCTCCTGTCGCTACCATCCTTTTGAGCATGCATCTCTCTCCCCTAACATTTATCTATCTTTCCTACCTTGTCTCTATTGCTATATCCCACTCTCTGTGAGGTGGTGGATGGATTACCCATGTGTGGTATCGAGGCAGCTCCCTAAGCTGCACGCACACACATACGCGCAAACGCACCAGCAGTGGTGTGTTTCTGTGCGTGTGTTATGGTTGTGTTCGCATGCTGTGCTGGTGTGTCCAGGGCTGCTGTGGATTAAACAGACTTTTCTGTCTCCTGCCTCGGAAACACACCCTCACAGTCGTACTGTACATACAAAAGGGCACAGGCCCAGTGGAAGACACATATAAGAAATAACCTAGTTCACATGAGGCTACGCACGCACGCACGCACATAATCTGCAGCAGAGCACATCTGCAGCCAAAAAATTGACACATGCCCACAGCCTTCTATACACACAGAGCGCACAAACGCAGTACACGGTACAATATATAGAGTGTGCAGCCATGCTCAAAAACAGCTCAACACACACACACACACACTTACACACACATTCCCCAATTTATTGGTCCTGATCTCCTGGTGCGCGTGGTGTGTGACTGAGGAGTTAAGGGCAAATGGCAGAAAGAGAAATGGAAGAATGTAGCCCTTCTATGTTGATGTGGACCAACCTAAACCACCTGACCCCAGGGGCCCCTTCAGTGCTCCCCCACCCCTCTGTCTTTCTCTCCCGTCATCCCCGTGTCCCATCTAATTTCTTCTTCTGCTCTTGTGTCTGTCTTGTCTGTCTTCACATGTTGTTCACTCGCCTCATTGTTTTTATGTCCTTCATGTGCCACTTTTCCTCGTCCTCTGCTGTGATTTTTGGTCACATGTTGGGACAGCTGTGGACAGAGATCAGGTTACAGGTGGCGCGGGCACTTCCTCTGTGCTGGTGTGTGTGTGCTTTGGCCGTCTGGTTGCCATTTACCCTGTTTCACTACAGGATACCGAACTCCTGGGTTCTTCCTCTACATTATACCGTATGCGTATGAGTGTAAGTGTGTTAGTCACAGCAGCTCTGTGGGGCTGGGCCACTGGGACCAGGCCCCTGCTTCGTTGGCTTGGAAACCCTGTCTAGTCAGACAGGACAATAGAGTGAGCGAGCTGTCTAAACAGCCTAAAGCAGTGTTGTCAAACTAGGGCTCAGGACCCACAGTGAGCCGTGGATGCTACTGGAAGCTGGCCATATGATAAAAGAATCACTCTCACATGGTTTCTTTGGATTAGTAATGTGCAGTAGATTGCCTTACAACAATATTGGTTCTTTTTTGTTTGAATTTCACCAATAGTTAAAACTGTGTGACAAGATATGATAGAAGAAGTGTAAAAATGGGTTTTTATTCTATGTTAATAAAATCCCAACAATAGTGTAATAATAACATCATTTTTAAAATCAGTTTGGGTATCATTTGGGGTAAATAGTAGCCGATTTTGTGGCCTTGTGAAATTCTTGTTTCAGCCAAGGTATACAGTTCTGCCGTAGTGCTAAAACTGTGCCTAACAGACGGTAAAGTTACAGCGTCACAGTACTCCCATTTTATTAGGAGTAAGAGAAGCAGAAGTATTTTCCAGCCAAGTTAGACAGTGGCATTAGTCTTGCACTGGATGGTGCACACTCCTTAATCCAGTGTTTGTAAAACCCCCACGCCTTCTAGTAGGCTGATAAAGAAAAAGTAGCAGAGATTGTCTTGATACTTGAACATTGTTCTTGCATTGTATGTCTGAGGGATTTCCAGAACCAGCTTCACTGTGGAGGAGTTGCTGATGAATTATCCTGCTGCTGACTGTCCAAGATCATAGAAATTATAAATCATTGTTTAGTCAATGGTGTTGTTTGTTTTCTCAGGGTTCCTGCAAGACACTGATGATGGCTTCGTTAGATTTATAGTGTCCTGTCTGTCTGCCAGTGGGTTCATTGGCTAATGACTAATCATTTAGACAAGTGTGTGTTGTGTGTCTGGAAACGGCAGCTGAAGCCGAGGTGATTAAACGTTACCTCAACCTTTCATCCTCTTTGGACCACCGGTTCATCTCTCTGTCTTACCTTTTGTCTCCATTTTTCCTCTCTCCCTCTCTCTCAGTATGCTCTCCACCCTTTTCTTCCTCTCATCCAAATGCTCTCCCTCTCTACCCCCCATCCCTCTTTCTCTCTCTCCCCAGCTGCACAACATTAGGAGATAAATGAATTAATATACCACACGCGCGCACACTGACATGACCACACACACACGACAGTGCTGACAGATAGACGGAGTGGGCGAATGTTTTTCTGTCATTAAGTGGGAAACACCAGCTCTCCATCATCATGAACTGTGCGTGAGTTATGGAGAGAGATTCATAGCTGTTGGCGCTCTGTGTGTGCACGGATGCCTCCCATGTTTACTAAATTGCAGTGCCCAAATGTCTCCTCAACATTATCCTGTAAGACCCACACAAGTGTGTGTGTTAGTGAATGATATGAACAAGCAGCCTTTGATCAACTTGTATTAGAATTCAGTTAAATGCAGACAGACAGACAGACAGACAGGCTTCCAGTTACTGTGTCTGATATGTTTGTGGTCATTGGCACATGCACACAGACACTGTGTGTGTATGCATGTGTGTGCATGTATGCGCCGCTTGCGTAGGAAGGCGCGGGGGCCCATGGGGGGAAGAGGAGTGGAGTGAGTGTTTGATATTTGACAGCTGATTAAGGAGAGGAGTGAGGGGTAGGGAGCTCTGACAGGAAGTCTCCACAGGCATCATGGGAGGTACGACCAGGGGAGGGGTGGAGGTTGCAGGGGGGCAATTGATGGGAGAGAGAGGTGTGAGACAGATGAGGGAGTCAGTGGGAGAAGATACAGGGGTGGTGCGTGAGTGTTGGTGGGGGGTAGATTGAGACAGAGGGGGAGGAGGAAGGAGAAGAGCAGAGGAGGCGAAATGATGAGAGGAGCTTTTTTTGCAGTTGGTTAATGGGAAAGAGAAAGTAAGCAAGAGAAGGCAGTGAGGACAAAGCTGGGGGAAAGAGTAATGGAAGTGAAAGAGGAGTGGTGAGGTGGAGTGGCAGAGGAGGAGGATGAGGAGAGGAAATGGAAAACAAGGTGGCAGAGGAGAGAGGAAGGTGGCCCGGCACCCTGCTGCTTATCCTTGAACACTCCGAGGAGGTCTCTCTTTCCATCTCTTCCCTCTTTCTTTTTTTTCCTTCGCACACGCACTCACACGCATGCGTGCACACACACGCACGCACACACACACACAGTGCCCGACCGGCACACGAGGGTGCTGTTGCAATTAAACCGGCACAGCATGGAGCCCAGATTGAGAGAGAGACAGAGAGAGGGAGAGAGGACTCCACGCCGCATGAACACCACCCCTGGAAGACAGAGATGAGGAGGGAGAGAAGAAGGAAGTGAGGGAGGGAGGGAGGCATGGGTACAGAGAGGACAGAGGTAAAGTGGTGCGATGATGGGGGTTATGATGGAGCAAACAGAGAAAATACATGGGTACTACTTGTAGTTGTTATGGCAGTTAGTAAAACGCAGTTAAATTTGTAGTAAAAATATAGCAGCTGCAGAAGTAGTAGGAGTAAATATAGTGGTTGTGCCAACCATAGCAGTAGTGCTGGTATGTAGTGAGAGAGCGAGAAAGGGAAGAAAGGAGGGATAGTCATAAATTAACCATCCAGTAAAATTCAGCAGAACTATATTAAGTTGCATATGAAAAAGAGACATCAAGTGATTACTGAATTCTAACTATTAGATTAGATTCTCAGATTACCAAATCTACACCAGCTACACCCAATGTTCACGCATACTGTAAACATGACTGCACCATAGACCTTCGGTATCGGATGTCTTCATTTTGAATTGCTATATTGCTTAATTCTACCATGTTCCCTATTGTTGCTTTCACTCGTTCTCTAAGCGCTCGTGTTCCTTTAAAAAAGCCTCATGAGCTTCAATCAAGGTTTTGCAGAGAACTATTGCATTGTGTTTAATCTTTGCTCCGTTACTGTGATGCAGCGCCATCACCTCTCCTGCTGTGATTGGTTCTTTAATTAGCTCCTAACAAGAGCCTTCAGGAAGCCGGCGTGCTGATTGGACATCTTATCATTGTTAATTAGCTCAATTAAGTCATTAGGAGGGTCCTCAGCTCCGTTTCCTGGGGCCACACAGGTAGTGCTTCCTCCCCTTGTGCGCTTGTGTGTGAGTAAAAAAAGAAAAAAAAGATAGGAGAAGGAGAGAGAGCAAAGGGGAAGCTATTTAGATTTAGAAATCAAGTTCATTTCCCCAGCAGTTTGTGTGTCTAATGACAGGCAATGACGTTTTCATTGTGTCTTCCTATTTTTATCCCAGTGTCCTAACCCCTTACACACTACACACTGACACACATCAAACACGAGCCTGTATCACAGCAGAATATTGACGGAATTCAGTGAAACAGAGTTTGGGTCTTTATTGGTGACATAGATCATTTGTTTTTGTTTTTGTTTGTGTGTGTGTGTGTGTGTGTGTGTGTGTCTCTCTCTGAGGTGTCCAGGTGTGATATGGCCTGCGGTGGTTAAAAACACACATCTGGAGCAGGGAGAGCGCTCTATACCCAGATGTGCTCTAGTGAGACACACACACACAAACACACACTTTGTGGTAAAATCATGGGGTTTCTCTGTTTTTGGGTAGAGGGGTGGGGTGTTTTTTTTTTTTGTTTTTTTTAGTTTGTGTGTGTGTGTGTGTGTGTGTGTCCAGACATCAGCTGTGTCTGTCTGGTGTATTTGTACAGAAGTTGACAGATGTTATTTTGATGTTGATGAGTGTTGAGAGTGACAAAGGACAAAGAGAATAGTCGACAATGAAATGACGATGCAGTGTGTACACACACACACACACACACACAGATATATACAGTCTCTACTATGAAGTCAGCCATGAGACAATGTTTGGTCAAGCATGGTTGGGTGGAGAAGCAATTAGTAAAAGCTACGTATGTACGCTGGGATAAACGTTGTGTCTCCAACTCCAGCTGTTGTGTACCTACAAATTAGTCAATTATTTTCACTTGTGTGTGTGTGTGTGTGTGTGTGTGTGTGTGTGTGTGTGTGTGTGTGTGTGTGTGTGTGTGAGCACGTACTCCAGTGAGTAATAGACACACAGATGTTGGCCATTACTGTTTTCAGCCATATCCGACCAAGTGACCTGATTGTAGGCTGCTTTTCTGAAACTGTTGGATTGTTATGTGATACAAACTGGTTCAGACTTTAACTTCAACACCGTCCCGATCAAAGTGAATTACATCAAGTTGTTCTTGTACTCCGATAATCCTGCTGTAGTAATTCACAAGTAAACTTAATAGAGGTCTGCCCCCTCCAGCATTTTTATATTCAAGTCCATTTGCTAGAGTGTTGGAATTACTGGCCCTTATTTGGGTGAGTTTTGTATACCACAGTAAAGACGATGATATTAATGATATTAATCTGCATCGTATCATTCTGCTTCTTGATTTTGTTTATTTTAGCCTTTTAACTTTTGCTGTATTGTTGCTCTAACACCATAAGCTACTGGTCATACGAAACCAAGTAAAGCCATTGTTCAGTGTATTGAGTTGAGTTTCTTAAACCAGTTTTTTATTTCATGCATGAGACAAAAGGCATGATGGATTTTTTACCCACTAAACGAAAAAAGCACTGGCTTTTCACACGTGTTTTAAACACTAAAGTCTTCGACAGCGCAGAGCTGAATAGAGGTATCTATTCTGTGGCTCCACTGTATCTGTAGGGGTGAGAACCCAAAGAGGAGTGTAGCAGTAGAGAGAGAGACAGGCAGGAAAATGAAAAGTAGCTGTGGAGAAAGGAGAGAGCGATGATGGAGAGGAAGGAGAGCACCACAGAGACAATGAAACAATGCCCTCTAACCACCGCACTGACATCTCTTTGTTGGAAGTGTGTGTGTCTGCGTAAGTGTATGTGTGTGAGCATGTATTAATATTGATTTAGCATTCTGGCAGGGGGTCTTTGAACCTCACTTTCCCTACTCAGGCCCCTAGGGACATATTGTAGATACACACACATAAACACACAAGAAGCGGTGTCAGATGTAATTAATGATATAACCTGAAGCCTTGACAGAGAGACAGAATGGCCTGGTATGAAATGTGTGTGACTGGCGGAGGGTTCTGTGAATATAAAACACATCTGTGTGTTCTTGCATGTCTGTCTGTTTGTGAGACTGAGAGACTGAGCCGATGTGTGAGAGGAGGGGGCTAAACTGTGATTCCCAGTAGCGGCTCTGCTCTGCATGTGAACTCTCTTAAGTAGACTGGAGGACTGTTAAGCTGAACACTTGTCTATGCATGTGCATGGATGTGCATTTTTCTGTGTGTCAAGCTGAATGTTTAATCCATACGCTGCTGTCATGTAGCCTCTATCAGCTTTTTTTATGCTTATTAGCTGCAGAACAGGGACACGTTTTATTTGAGTTTCCAGACCAGGAGTTCTACCATTGGTGTCATGAGTCACTGGATTTTATGGCAAATATATAGATTCCTTTGAGTTAAAGAACAGATTCTATATAAACATTTACTGTATAGTACAACAACAGCACTGAATAAACATGAATAGATGTTTGAATGGGCTGCGATTTTCATCAAAATGAACCTGGATTACGACTTCAGTGAAAGGCTAGGTAATGTTTCCAGCTCCTATGTGGAGATTACAGTTTGAATATTAGCAGCAATGGTGAAGAGAACAGCTGAGTTTTTCTTTTCTGTAATAACCCAAAAATCAAGGGATAAAAAAATCATTAATAGACAATTTCAAGCTTTTAAAATATATTAAACTGACATGATGTCACCTAATATATTGAACATCTTAGCAAAAAGTGGTTTTCACTCTCTTTTTAGCTCTGTTTTTGGTCTCAACCGTCTCCTGAGAAAAATGCTCTTGATGTGCTAAATGTTTGACTTTTTTTACTAGCAAGTTTACCAATTACTACTACTTGTCTGTTTGCCATTTAGTTGAGTAGTGCAGAGAGACACAGTCAAAACAGTAAATGATGTGGGCCGCAAAACCAAAAACAGTGAGCTGTGAAACGCTCCACAAAGCCGAGGGTGATAATTCTCACGAGTAACATCTTTTGCATTACGCATAGTAATTCATCATTCATTGTTGATACAAAACCATTGATTATAGTAGCTTTCAACTGCATTTCCTTCTTCATGTATATTGATGTCAAACATGTTAAATGTAACCAAATATATGTTCCTCAGTGTGAGAGTTTATCTGCCTTTAGATATTTTATCTGTATTGTTTTTGTCTGTCTAGCTTATATGCCAGTTGCTCTCTTGGTCTGCCCCTCTGTCTATCTTTGGGGATTCTCTTTATAAGTCTACACACCCACACACCCACACACCCACACAAATCTCTAGACACATGTATATTTGATTCCTGCCTCAGAATAATTAATAACTTTGTGTTCATTTATTTATTTGTTTGTATTTGAGGCTGACAGAAGTGAGAAGTGTGTGTTTGTGCTCGTGTTTTTGTGTGTCTGTGTATGTGAGAGCATGAAGAAGCTATTATTTTATTATTCAAATGCAGTACATTGAAAATTTACGTTGTTTTGGCAGGTTACACTTTTCTTTCTGGAAAGTGTATGAGTGCTACGTCTGTCTCTGTAGCACACGTGTTTGAAGCAAAATTATACTTGTCATTGATAATCTGCACACATCCTCAGTGGATCAGTCTGAAAGCAAGAAGCCAATTATACACGCTATTAATGTTGTTATACATGTATCAGAAATCTATGATTTTATTCTAGGAGAGGCTTTTGTTGCATATACAGTTTCCTGAACATCTGCTTCTGCACAAGTAAGAGTTGAACTTCTGAACATCGCCCACAGTTGATTTTACTCATAGGTCAAGAGATCAATAATTTCAGCAATGAAACCGTAAGAAAGAGCTGGTTTATCTCGATGGTATCTCTCTTTTCTGATGGTCTTTTCCCAGCGTGATCATCAAAGAGGCAGTGCAGAAAGATGGTTTTTAAGGACTGGCACCAAACCCTGACATTTACTGTAAGAGCTTTTGGCAGCCCTAATTTTTCATCAGGTAAACTGAACTGTAGCTGTGCTTGAAATATCTCAACGCCACATCTCATTGTCTATGTTTCATCCAGTGTGAGTAAGATAAAGCGCACTGGCTAACACCAGCATTTTTTCCTTTTGCAGTGTGAAATCCAGTACAGGAAATATGAAGTGTTTTTAGCTTTATTTCAGTGTATATGTATTTTTTCAAGTTTCAGTTTTATTGTTTTTGTGCCGTACTCTGCTTACTGTCAGTCACCTGAAGGGAAGTCTCCTACAAGAATAAAGCCCTTCAATACATAGCACCTTACATACTTAATTATCCATACTGCAGCCCTTAGAGAAAAAATAATTCAAGAGTAATTGAACATAATCAGATTATATTGGTTCTTAATGCTTGAAGGTCGTGCAGCTGCTCACGACTCAGAGCAGGTAATCTGGGCAGCTCCTTTCTTCAGATTTCTCCACAAGTGACCATGTCGGTCCTGGTGATTCAGAGGTGATTGTGCTCCTTGTAAGCTTGATCATTACCTTACCTCCACCCAGCTGGAGATGGTCTTTCACTGAAATGTTACCTTGATTAGCTGTTCTTAGGATAGCTAAGACAAACACACACACGTGCACATACACCTTATTGTAAGTTGTAGGGAACAAGGGCTAAGCACTCTTTAACTACCACTTTCTAAAGTGTTAGTTTGAGATGTCCGTTTTTAACATACAATGGAACTAATTGCCTCCAGTATTGAGAGATACAATAACCTAACCTACTGAGCACAGTTACTGGGGTGTGCTCATTTTGCTACAAAGAGGAAAGATAAATGCTGAAAGGAAAAGAGGAGCCCATGTGGGATATTGAGCATAGTTCTCTTTCTTCAAACAGTTTGAGAAAAAGAGGCCATTCTTACACTCTTGTGCTGACTTTGTTGACTTCCTCTACAGTTGGTCCGTCCTCATCCTGTCTTTGTTCAAATGAAGACTGAATGTTTTACTGTGAAATTTGCGCGATCTTTCACTGTTGATAAATACTGTACACTTTGCCATTTTTTGCCTTTTTGGTGCTCGCTCTGTTTTTTCGTAGCAGTCATGTTTACAGCCAACAGGCATCCTCCATCTCTCTTGCTCACCCACCCACACACCCACACACACACTCACATGTACACAGTGTGTGGCTGAGGGAGGTCTCTAGCCATGGTTGCAGGTATCTGGCAGGCTTTTCCACACATGACCTAGTAGTGATTTACTGTCTTCATTAGCATGCTACTGCTCTCTGTGTGTTTATGTGTGTGTGTGTGCGTGTGTAGGCGATACATTTGTGCTTTAGGGAGGGTTAGTGTTGGCTAGCTGTGTGTCTTTTGTGTTGAAGTTGAGTGTGTTATGGAATTGTGCAGTTTTTGGAATAAAAAAAGTGGAAAAAATGTGGTTAAGTATCCCCTCACTTTTCTATTCTTTTCTACTCTGTTCCCTGCTATTCTGGTCTCTTCTAGTCTGTTTGTTGTATTGTATCTATGACCACAGCGTGGTTCAGTTTGGCACGGCCTAGTATGGCACTGTGGTGTGTGTGTGCTTGTGTGTGTGGGAGAGAGACAGGCAGGGTGGCTCGGTGGGGGATGTAGCTGGCCAGGGCAGGGGGCGAGGACAGACAGGCTGGACCAAGGTCACTCCTACTGTGTGTATGTGTGTGTGTGTGTGTGTGTGGGTGTCTATATGTGTGTCCACTTGTCCACCCCAGTACAGCTGAGGATGTGGCCAGCTTCCTCTCTCTCTCTCTCTCTTTCTCACTGTTCTTTCTCTTTCTGTTACATTTGTTTTTTTGTGTTTCTATGACTTGAATATTATTTCTGATGCAATTTAAGGACAAATGAGTTGTCATTTGTGACATAAAACTAAGGACAGAGAAGAAGAAATGAACACAGACACCTTAATCTCTGCATTAAGACTGTAAACGGTGAATTGATCTCCACAAAGTTACTCACACACACACACACACACACACGTGCCACAAGGCATTTTTACATGTAATAATGCTTTTTTTCCTATTTTCTAAAATTTCATAGACTACATGTTTGAACCTCCACTACATCTTTCCCTGTGTAACTGTCTCTCGCTCAGTCTGTCTGTCCATATATCTCTCTGTCTCTCTCTCTCTGGGTCCAGATGGGCAGTTTGCAGGTTAACTGGTACAGCTGGAGCTGCATTATTAGCATCCTGCTGTGAGCTCTTATTGGCTCTGCTTCTCTCCCCTTTCCTGCTCCCTTCTTCCATCTTCTTCCTCTGTCAGGTTTAGGGGTTGTGTTTTATAGTCACGTAGTATCATATGTGGACTGACACCAAAGCACCAATATATTACAGAGTGCTGCTTGTATGCACATGTAAAGTTAAGCTGCACCATCACAGTATTAACAGATTTTATTGTTTCAATTGCTGGCTGTTCTACAGTTTAGTAGTTTGAAATAATATCATCTAGGTGATGTGTGGCATGGTGACGGTCATGTTTAGGAGAGTATTTTCTTAATGGGTACAGTCTGTGGGGATCCTCAGTTTTATTTCTAATTGTAAAAAGTCAGTGACAAGAGGGTATATTTAGTACCACTACTTAAAGAACATTCAGAGAGTAAGGAAACCTGATTTATCTGCTTTATCACATGTGATTACACATGACGTGTGTGTGCAGGGTGATGTGCTTTTGGGGAGGCGGGGGGTTTACAGTTTGGTGAACAGTAAATTAAGCACGTCTCTAAGGCCTCTCTCTCCAGTTTGTGTGCGTGTGTTTGTATGTGTAAGTGCGTGTGTATGTGTGTTAATGTTGTCATGGAATGGAGATTGGCTTTTTAGTGGTATTTGGGAGATGCAGCAGGGATAAGCCTGCTAGCTCCCTCTGACTCCCTGTGGGAGCACAGATTAAAGAAACACACACACACACACACACACACACACACACACCAGTAGTAAACAGCAGGATAGGATAAGGATTAAATAGAGGTAGGTAAACACACGCACACACATATCTGTTAGATTTAGCACCAAAAAGGAAGGAGTATTGAATCGTTAATCATCACAGCACACCTCTGCTTTCCCTTCCTACCTCTCTCTATCACTGTCTTCCCTCTCTCCACATGTCTGTCTCTCTCTGTCACACACACACACACACACTCTCTTTCTCTCTCTTAACATGTTGTCGTATTAACTTTAATATCTGTCCGTATAGAAAAGAACAGGAATGTCAATAACAGTTGTTTCCAAAACAGAGTGATTTAGTAATTCAGAGAAAGGGAGAAACAGTCAGGGGTGACCCTCTCTCCGTCACCTTGACAACTAGATCAGAGCCTTGATTACGGTTGCCGTGGTGATTAGCCCCGGATACAGACATGCTTGCTAACCTGGATGGGCGGGTGATTGTGTTTGAGTGTGTGTGTGTGTTCTAATCTATCGCACCACGGTGGGCTCGCAGATTTGATCCACCTGACACCTAAGTCTGACTTTGAAAAGCATATCTCCTTCAGTCTACTTCAAACGTGTGTGTGTGTGTGTGTGTGTGTGTTATTGTGTGTGTGTACATGCACACGCAACTTTATCATCTATGAAGTAACCTTTAAGTGGAAGTTGCAACTAGATCCAGTCAACTTGACTGAATACAGTGGCATTACCTGCGATTCATTTTTCTTTCTAAATTAATTTCTGCAGGTTGATATTAAACTTGAAGTTAAAACTGAAAAGCTGTCTATCCCGTAGAATACATGAGATAATTTCACAGGAACACTGGTGACTGAATGAAAAACACCTGTAGTAAAAATACCTGTAATTAATTAGGGCATGCCCTGAACCACCATTAAAGCTTTTTATAACTCCTTGTGGATGTCTACTATAGCTTCAACCAGCATCAACACACAAAACCATTAAAACACATACACGGACTGTTGATGTGCATCCAGGGGGCTGTAGTTGTGTTTTACATATGTAAACAGATGGGAGAATGGAGTGAGTGTGTAAAAAAAGGAGGAGGAGAGGAGGAGGTAAACGGACAACAGAGAGAGGTGAGGGGGGAGGAATGGATGACTAGAGAAAGAGAGGCACTTCAGTTTTAGATGTAATCCTAGGGAGTGGTGTATTAGTGTGTGTGTGTGTGTGTGTGTGTGTCTGTCTGTCCTTTGCTTGTGTGTTGATGGTTTATTCACACATAGTGATTAGGCTTATTCCCTCCTGGCCACTTTCAAGCTTTCAATTAAGATTCTAAACACAAATATACTCTGCATTTATTACTCTCATCCCTGCTAACGAGTTAAAAAGAGGTGTGTGTGTGTGTGTGTATGTGTGGCACTGGCTTTCCATGTGCTTATTGGAGGAAGCAATAATTCCCCATTTTCCTGTGAAAGTCCTGAGCGATGATTCCAAGGCCAGAGCGATGATGTGCACACCTTTCCTGCTTGAATATTAATTCAAGTATCATTACGTATGATAATACAAGACTTGCACGTCAGCTGCTCGTTGTTATGGCCAAGTGCTCTCCAGATGACACTGAACACCCGGTGTCGGTGTGTTTATGTGTCTTCCGTGTTCATGAACAACAGAATGTGTGTGTTTAAATGCACTTAAATGTGATGTTTCAGCATCTGGCTGCTTCCTGCTGTTCGAGGCTTGCTCTGTATTTTCTAAATCACTATCCAATGAAGGTAAATTCTGAGTTTCTTTTTTGTCTTTTTTTGTAATTTTCTACATTCATCATATCAGCCGTGATAAAGTTTCACCTTTAATAGCTGTGCTACGAAGGTTCATAGATGCCACCAGCTGGCACAGCTTTACAACCAGTCTTCCAACTCCATATCAGAAAGCAGTGCAAGCTCTCAGACGCTGAGAGAGACTATTAACACGGCTGAACCACGATAGTGAAGCCACTTATTTGGAATTTAAAAAATCAAAAGTGAGCATCTGAATTGGTTCATTGTACCGAAATGATTCACTGCACTGTCAAACTACGGGAGGTTATTGTTTATCAAGAAATGCCTCCATATTATATCTGCCCTGCTGTAAAGTCTCATTCAGAGTTGAAGCTGTTCTAGCGATAATGTCGACTTGAAACAAAATAGAATAATTTTCAAATTCAAGATGTAAAAAAGATAGAAAACAATAAACTAGTTTTCCTTTTAATGTGTCTGTCTATACACTCATGTCTGTTTGATTTTATTCCATGCAGTAATTGAGTCTTTTTCGTGTGTGTGTGTGTGTGTGTGTGTGTGTGTGTGTGTGTGTGTGTATATTGCCCACCAAAGGCTAATAAAGTTATGCTTGTGGCTTTGTGTCTTACATTATGAAATTCATAATGTAATTCTATCCCTTAAATAACCAATAACCAGAGAGAGAGAGACAATGATGGTGTGTGTTTGTGTGTGTGTGTGTGTGTGTGTGTGTGTGTGTGTGTGTGTGTGTGTGAGAGAGAGTGTGAGTGTTTGTGTGCGTGCATGCATGTGTGTTTGTGTATAAGTGAGAAGGCTTTTGGCTTCTACAAGACAGAGCGCTCCAGCTTCCTACTGTTATGTAATCTGATAGGGAAAATCCAAGCTGCTACACACACGCACACGCACACATACACATCTTCTTCCAAGACACACACACACACACACACGCTCTCATGCACTACACAAATATGCTCAATTTGTGCTTCCTTTATATTATTATATTATACACACAAAATACAAACTGGTTATCACCATATGCTGCCCATGTCTGCCAATAGTCTGTTTGTATGTGTGTATGTGTTTGTGTGTGCTTGAGAGTTTCCACTGGAAATATTTATTATAGGATAATGTCAGATGTGCAAATGAGGAATGTAGCTAGTATTGAATGAGTAGAGCAAGGCGAAGACAGTTTGTTTCTACTAATACTGTAGTTTCTTTCCCATGGAGAGGCCTGTCTCCATTAAACCCCTTTACCTCCTTTTGTATGGTGAATGTTGCAACACAAAATAATAGTTCAACAACCCCCCCAAACAACAAGAACCAAAAGAGAAACAGAAACTTTATTTGGCACTAAGTTTCTTTGTAATACTGTGTATAAGCAGAGATGTGCAAAGAATTAAAGTCACAGGCAGGAATTTTTATTCCTGCCTGTGACCACAGATTAACCCCTGACAGTCGAATGAACGGGTCAAGAGAAGGTTGAGTGCTGTTCTGTATGAAAGGGGTATAACTCTGCCTGCCAGCGTCATTCAGCTAAATGTAAAAATCCACATAGGTGATAAGGAGTAAACAAATGATGAAAATATTAACAATTACCTCACAGAGAGAGTGATAGAAACAGAGAGGGAAAATGGAAGATGAGAGGAGGGAGGGAGAATGTGTGTGGGTGTTGGATACTCACGGGACCTCAGCACTGCAGCATTCTTTTCTCTGTGTGTGTGTGTGTGTGTGTGTGTTTGAGAGAGAGAGAGAGAGAGAGAGGGAGAGAGAGAGGGTGAGTAAAGGTGGGGGCACTCTTGGGACCCCTCCAGCACTGCAGCAGGTTGTGTGTGTGTATATTCTCCAGCCCCCACACTACCAATGGGTCAAGCTCACTCCCCCTGCATCAGCCCCCCCCCACCCCTGGTTGCCATGGAAACACACCTTGAGCGAGCCCCCCAGAGAGGTGCATACTCCTCCTCCTACCGTCCACTGCTCTCTTCTTTGCTGCACTCTTTCTTTCTCCCAACGCCTCTGTTGCTCTCCCTCCGTCCATCCCATCATCCCTCACTCCATCCCTCCCTCTACTGTCCATTCGCGCTCGCTCTCTCTCTCTCTCTCTCTCTCTCTCTCTCCATCTCTTTCCCTTGCTATGTCTCCCTTGCTGTCCTCCCCATCAATCGCCTGGCTTGGTTTACGGCCCTTACCCCACAAGGGACCAAACACACACTCTCTCTCTCTCTCTCTCTCTCTCTCTCTCTCTCTCTCTCTCTCTCTCTCCAGCTCTTTCATGCACACACACAGCCTCACATAGTTTGGGGATGGAGGGGGTAGACAGGAACAGGGAAGGGCAGTAATGGGGGATAGACACCCGAGGGACCTCCAGCAGCCCATACAGAGACAGAAAGAGGAAGGGAGGGTGGGAGGTTGGTGCTTGAGGGGGCCGGGCACCCAAAGGAGTTTCCTAGCCAAGACTAAGAAAGGGTTAAGAGGTGTGTGTGTGCGCGTGTGCATATGTGAGTGTGGTGTGGGAAGCACCTAAGGGATCCGTCCCCCAACACAAACCAAGGAGCTCATTTATGTTCTGCTGCATGATGCAGGGGTCTGTGATGAGGCCAGCATGATTTTTTTTTCTGTCTGTCTGTCTGTGTGTGTGTGTGTGTGTGTGTGATGGGGCTGATGCCACCTGGTCCCTCTCCTCTGGTCAATTAGTAGAGAGAGAAAGGAGGGTAACAAGAGAGAATGAGACAGAGGGAGCGCATGAGCAATGAGGAAGTGTTTGTGTGTGTAACAGTATTGATAGTGGAATTGTAGTGAAGAGTCTGACTGCAGTATGGACTTTTCTCTGTCTGCGTGTCCTCCCTCCTTCCTGCCTTCTGTCCAGTCACACAGTGTATAACATTTTCTCCCCACATTGGTTCCTCTTTTCCTCCAATATTTTCTCTTTTTCTCTCAGAGGTGAAACCTCATCAGTAATTCTACAGATGCGCAGCAGCCACCCACCAATTACCTGTTTGTGTGTGTGTGTGTGTGTGTGTGTGTGTGTGTGTGTGTGTGTGTGTGTGTGTGTGTGTGTGTGTGTGTGTGTGTGTGTGTGTGTGTGTGTGTGTGTGTGTGTGTGTGTGTGTGTGTGTGTGTGTGTGTGTGTGTGTGTGTGTGTGTGTGTGTGTGTGTGTGTGTGTGGCTCCATCCATTTCTCAGTTAAAAAGGAACATAGCTTTGGAGCCGGGCCAAGCTGCCGCTCAGTCATATTAGAAGCTGTTTTTCTCTATCTTGTTCTCTGTCTCTGTCTGCCTCCCTGGCTGATATGTTGTTTGAATGGTATTACTTGTTTGTCTGCTGCCCACTGTGAAAATAATAACACTACATGAAATGTTCATGTTGACAATTACAGGCAGGACCCGGACAATGCTGAACACTTTGAAGTTCAGTGCTATTCTTTTGTAAGGGCACATAAACTCTGTGTAGAATCGCAGTGGTCAGGTGTTATATTCCCTGTGGAGGTATCAAGAGAAATGTCTTAACTAGTGCCCTGGTTACCACAGGAGTTGGCATAGCAACCAATCAAGAACAGCCAGCTGTGCTTTATGGGAAATGTCTTTGATTAATCAGACTGATAAGCTTGAAATGCTCGTTGTGTAATGCTCATTACGTCATCTGGAGAGATTTGTGTTCTAGTTTTAATTTTTAACAATTACCAGTGTAACAAGGAGGAGAGCAGGACTTGATGCGAGTCTTTTCAAAGTATGCATGCTCCTTATCCTTAAATGAGGTTTACAGTTGAAAGCAATCCTTCATAGAATAATCCCCAGAATTGGCTCTGATGCACATTAAAAAGCAGAAAAAGTTCGTTTTCTGTTGTGTGGTAACAAACTCAGAGTCCTAACCTTCACCCTGCCTCCGTCGCTCTCTCTCTCTCCCCCTCTCTCTCTCTTTTTCTCTCTCTCTCTCATATCCCTCTCTCCCCTGTGTTCTCTGTCCCAGCATAGGCCTCCCAGGGTTGTGTGTGTGCATGTGCTGGTGGATCAAATGCACTCTGTGAGACAAAGCGTAACGGCAGGATGCTCTACGACTCTGTCATCTCACTATGGGTCACATACACACACATGCGCGCTCACACATGGACTGGGTCTCAGAGGGGGACAGCACACAGAGACTACGGTCCCCACACACACTGATCAAAACAATGTATTTGTCAGAAAAAGAGAACTCTTTCATGGGACACACACACACACACACACACACACACACACACACAGGCGTTGGAGGCCTCTCTCCATGCCCTTGTTCCGGACAGCCCAATTATCTCTCTGCACCTCACTGTTTTCCCTTCAGTTCTCTCTCTCTCTCTCTCTCTCTCTCTCTCTCTCTCTCTCTCTCTCTCTCTCTCTCTCTCTCTCCGTCCCTCTGTCTTTCTCTTTCCCTCCCTCACTGTACTTTTGTCTTTTCTCACCCGTAGCCAGTTTTTTCACTCACCCTGAAATTGATTGACTGCTAATTAGCTTCTAAAGTTTCTTTTGTGAGGCTGGTAGTATTGTTGACGTCATCTGTGTGTGGTGCTCCAGAGACAAGCTGACACATTCTCCTGCACAAGTAAAACAGAATGATACGCAAAAGAGGCACATTTCTTCCATACAGAAATGATCAATAGAAAGTCAATCAATTGCAAATATGATAATCAATAAATGGCTTAGGTAAATTCTATAGGAGATGTTTGCTGGTTCTAGATCGTCAAATGTGAGGATTTGTTTCTTCCCTCAGTATGTTCAGTGTAATCCTCAGTATGCCAGCAGGCTGGTCAAAATACAGTCTGAAGATGCCACCTCGGAAACTGTGATGGACATGTTTGACTATTTTCAGACATCTTACTAGCTAAATGATGACTTGAATAATGAAATATGGTTTTATGATTGACAACAGTGGAGGAGTAGACTTTGCTTTTACTTTTGATAAAGATACAGTAAGTAGAAAATGACCATTACTGTCATTATGGCACAAACATGAAAAGCATAATGGCACACCCTGATTGAGGTACTATAGTTATGTAGATTTGTGTTATTTCGAGCGCTTTCAATTGCTTAATAGGAGCCAGTCACACTTCCATAAATGTGATTAACTGCTACATGGTGCAGCTGGTGATTTTTGTTCACGTTACTGCAACTTGAATACCTGCAGTAACTCTGTCACACACACAGTGTGTATCAGACCAGCGAGGATGTCACTGTCTAAGATCATGGACATGTGAAGGTGGTCAGCGTTTTCTGATCCTGGCAGAGCGTTACCCCTACTGGGTGCAAGAGCTTTTAAGGTGCCTTCCGCAGAGACACCCAACACAAACACAGAGAGATCACTGAAGCGTAGGCATTACCTAGTTATTCACCCTCTGTCTCTGTCTGTGCCTTTTGTATCGCTGTCCCTCTTTCTCTTTGTTCTGTCCTTTGCTTCTGTTGAGTTGAAACAACAATTTTCTCTTTTGAAGAAGTTCATTGTTGAATAAAAGTATACTTTTACCAAGACGAGGAACACTTCCCTGATAATTAAAATATGAAACATGACAATTGATTAAACTGCTCGTGTTGTACACTCCTCCCTCTCTTTCTCCCTCTTTCTCTGTGTGTGTCTCTCTCCATGTGACTCTCTCCTGCTGTTTCAATCTCGTAGTAAATGATAATGAACCTCTATCTGTCTCAGTATGTCTCGGACACACTGGCGCCCCACACAACCTAGCAGCCTTTGAGGTTTGTGTGTGTGTCTGTGTGTGTGTGTGTGTGGACGGGATGTTTGGGGACTGGGACCATGGAGCATACCATCTCATCCATATAAGCCCATGTGGCACCCACCCCACACACACACACACACTCCCCCACAGCTATTGAGACGGGATTAGGGCACCCTTGTGTCGGCCTTTGAGGCAAGGAGAGATAGGAATCTTTGTGTGTGTGTGTGTATTAGTCAGTATGGGTGTCATGGATGTATGATTGAAGACGTTATTAACCCTGCGATCCCCTGCAGCTCTGCAGCTGAAGTTCTGCAGACTGTTTGAATGTGTGTGCGTGTGCGTACGCACTTACAGAACATGAGATAAGTGACAAAAAGGGAAAAAGACACTTGTGTATCTCCAAGACAGTATGTGCATGCATGTTTGTATGGGTTAGTGTGTGCGCGTGTTTGTGTACACACAACTCCACAAGGGGTCACAGATTGGCCCGCAGAAGACACCATCTGATCTCTCCGGGCTGTACAGTCCTATGGTGCGCATGTGTGTATGTGGCCCCATGCGGTGTGAGTGTGTGTGTGTGTGTGTGTGTGGGGGCGACTGGGGCATTGGTCCTGTATGGTACAAAGGTGATAAGGACAACAGGGGCCTGATCGTCAAGGGGTGTGTGTGTGTGTGTGTGTGTGTGTGTGTGTGTGTGTGTGTGTATGACGCCCACCTTTCATCTGGCCTTTCACCATGGGTGCTGTGATGTCACTCACACCTTCTTAAAATAGACACAGATACACACATAAACATTGGTATAATCCCAAGTGAGAAGGAAGGATGGAGGCTTGGACAGTCTCTTGTGTGTTTGAGACAAACATATTCCTCATCATATTAAATCGTGATCTCTCTTTCACGCGTGCTACTAATTTGCATTGAAGCACTGCCATTACTGTGATGTCATGTCAATTTGGTTATTGATTGAAATTCATTATGGGATTTGTTCACAGAAAATGTTTTCTATATAGTAAGGAGAAGTCTGGTAGATCATAGGAATGGACAGAGAGACCTGTTAGTAAAGAGACATTGAAGGGGGAAGAAAGTATAGGATATGTGAAGAGAGGTAATGGGGGGTTAGGGGTTTGAGTTGGAGGCCAAGCAAATTAATCAGCAAGTGATGGACCAAGAGAGACGGTATGGGGACGCTGAGGAAGTGAGGGATGGATGAGTGACTGCTGTGGGGGGGGGTGGATAACGAGGACAGAGGGAGGGAAGGAAGGATGGCTATAGGAAGGGTAGATCATCCTCAGCCACGGTGGGGAGGACAGGCAATTACCAGCTGGGGCAGACATGGCACTGGGATTGGCGTGTGCGAGTGTTGGGGGAGTGTACAAGAGAGAAGGAAAAACGAAAGGAGAGCATGCAGCAGGGGAGAGGAGGGAGTGTATTGTACCACCTCTATCATAATGCCTATCTTAACTGATCTGGAGCTGTGCCATAAAATCATAGTTTTTCGACTTAAATGAAAATGTTTGTCAAAGGACTACAATGATTCACTTATTTGCGGTTTAAGGGGAAACCATGATGTGAAAGTAGGGTTAAAAAGACCTTTTTCACAGCAGACATTTTGACTTTCCAAGCACAGGTGTAATTAACAACATCGCTAATTGCTGTATTCCACTCCAATAGTTGCTGGAAACAAGTCAATGTTAATGTTATTAGTTCCACCTGTGCTGTTTCTTCTAATGAAAAGTCAAAATGAATTCTGTGTAAAAGTTGTATGAATTGGATTCACTGGCAACGCCTTTGGGCTAAACAACTGATTTTTTTTTTTTTTTTCAGTTTCCAATGTGCAGCATGACAGAAAAAAAATTAGGAATCTCCGCTAGTGAACACACGTCACTTTTATTAATATTCCCGTCATTGCTGTTTGGTCCTCTTATCTGCGGCTACTGGTTTCCTGTATTATCTGTGTCATTTTTTCACACATCAGTCTATTATATGTCGACGCCTGTTTCTGAATGTGCACAAACCATCTGTCGTGATTGTTGTATTAATGCTCCGGAATGATGTCACATGTTCCTGTTTTCGTGTTGCTTAGCCTACACTTGCGTGTCTGTCTCCTATTTGCAGAGGAGGGCATCAATCACGAGTGCAAGCTGTGTAACCAGATGTTTGATTCACCTGCCAAGCTGCTTTGCCACCTGATAGAGCACAGCTTTGAAGGCATGGGAGGTACCTTCAAGTGTCCCGTCTGCTTCACAGGTGAGAGACAGACACACACCTATACGCACACACACCGACACACATTCATTCACCTTCAAGGACAGCAGCACAGATAACTCCTTCTCACTTGTGTCCTATCTGCTTTGCATTTGCAATGGTCACAGAAACATGGAGCTACAGGTTGCACACAAGAAAGTTTGCACGCATATATAGACAGCAAACAAACTACACAACAGTGTCCTAAAATTGGCCTGACCTGATAATCTCACACACACACACATACATACTTCAGTATACCACAAGAACCCATTTACAGTAAGGTAGTAAGGGGTACAAGTCGTTCTGTGTGTATATATACTGCAGCACTGTATATCACCAAGTGAAATATAGACCACTGTACTGCAATACAACAAAATGAATATTGTAGAACTGTTTTACTTTTTTTAACTGTCATTTTTTAGATGAATATGAAGGTGAAATTGTCCACCGCACATACTCTAAGCACCAAACTGCTCATATCTTATCACTTAGTTTGGCAAAAATACAAGGTGGGGTTAATTTTGCAGCTGGAAGCAACGTTTGCCTCCCTGGCATCAGCTCCAGTACAAGTTGGGGCTCAGAAATGGCTCCCTCTTGGTTACCTGCGCCATGATACATAGAGTAAATGTGTTGTAATGGCTGTCAGGCTTTTGGTTTTGGGTTAACCTTAACTTCACATTAGGAATATTTATTGTTTTAACATTTCTAACTGTGGGAATAATATTCCAGCAGGGTGCTGCTGCTTAAGGAGTACTGACAAAACTCTGTGTGTGCAAAAGTTAATGGAATAATTCCACAGAATAGGATAAATATGAAGTACCTTATATGTCTGAAAACCACTGGAGGACCCAAACAAAATGCTGAGGACCAAATTAGGCCTGTGGTGTTCAGAGTTTCATTCAACACCTACAGTATTTTACCAAGAACTAAGTGTGCAACTCCGTACCATCTTTTGACATATCCCACATTATCCCATATTCTCCCTCTCTCTCTACCCTCCTCCTTTCTCCCTGTCATTTTATCACTCGCTTTCCCTCCCTCAGTAGTTGAGTTTGTCTTGTGTTGTGTACCCCCCCTCCCCCTCCACCCCCCAGGTACACATGAACGCTTTAAACTTTGGTTTTTCCTTGGTGGCTTATGAATTAGTAAGATGGGCACCACTCCTATGGGGAGGCTTAATAATTCAACACATACACACTCACAGTGAAAACCAAAAGTTTACTGAAACAAAGGGGAGAGAAAAAAAGAGAAAAAGTGTATGAGACAACACTGAAGCGGAAGTTAAAAAAAGAAGAGATAATTTATTGATAAATATCACAAGGTCTGCTGAGGATAGCTCTTCCTGTTTTCTCCCTTCTGTCATTTCTTTCTTTCTCATGTACTCCCACCTTTCCAGTCAACCCTTAATTTGCTTTGTGTGTGTGTGTGTGTGTTTCTGTGTGTCTTTGTGGGGTTATTTGTACTCTGTTACCATTTGGCTCACCTGTATAATATACAGTCAAGTAAATTATCTAGTACTACTCTTGCACTGTTCATTGTAACTGTCAAACTAGATTGGATCTGAGACATGCCTGAGTCCTGACTAGGTTGCCGTTAAATCTGAATCTACTGTTCAGTAAAACCAAGCCACACGTACTGTAGTCTCAGTGCTCCAGTTATCTTGCATCGAACAGACACAGGATCAGTTTTCTCCAAAGCTTGGACTTCAAATTGTAAGAAGTCACCTCTCAAATATTGTGATAGCTGAAACTGCTGAAAAATATCTTGCCCTGAATTTGGCACAATGCTGCCGGCCCAGCTACAGACACACCCACAACAATTCACATTCATCTGTTATTTTGCCTAAGAGGCAAATCTCTACTGAAAAGACCCCTTGAGCTCATTTCCTTGGTCTGTGGAATCATCTTAAAAGCCTTCAGTCATGGTCAGCACTGGCTTCCTCTGATTAACACTGTGTAACTTGTGCTGTATTTGTTTCTTTCTCAGTGTTCGTGCAGGCAAACAAGCTCCAGCAGCACATTTTTGCCGTCCACGGCCAGGAAGACAAGATCTACGACTGCTCCCAGTGTCCGCAGAAGTTCTTCTTTCAGACAGAACTACAGGTAGGTTTACGCTGTCTCTGTTCACCTTGACCTGACTCTGGTCTGGTATAAGTTAGGAAAACAATATGTGACCTCCTCACTCCCCCCACACCCTTCCCTCCCCTCTTTCTAGGCCTCCACCAATCCCTCAATATACAGTCCCCTCAGCACCTGCCTCCATCCAGCTACTGTACATCACTTGCAGAATCCCTCTATTTACTGTTCATCTCTGTGTTTCTCCCTCTGTCCTCTTTCCATTCCTCTGTCCCTCTCTTTCCATCTCTCCTCATGAGGTCTGAGCAGGGTTCTGGCAAGCTTCATGTCATTAGGGTCCAGACATATTTGTGTGTGCGTGTGTGTGTGTGCAAAGAAAGAAGAGAGGATATAAGTCACCCAAGAGTAGGTCCTGGGCCAGCTGTGGCCTGGTCTGTGATGATGTAAACTCCCCTGTCCTCTTCCATTTCTTCCCCTCCCCGTCTCTTGTACCCCATTGACTGGTGACCTGCACAATCTGCAGGTCAAACATCAGCCGTGTTAAAGGTGAAATCTGTAACTTTTCTCCCCGTGTTGCCTGCTGCATTGACCAGAGGTGCATGTTAAAATTCACCTGCTTGTAAGGAATGATACTCATGGGCTTGTAATAATTTGGATTCTCAGAAATACAAACATAGGTGTAATGGGTTGCTTCCGGTATGTGGCTCTGTTTTCGAGCAGAATTCATGGAGAGAGCCACAGATGGGTGACATACTGATCAACATGCGTATCTCCAACTATCATACATTTTCTCATTTGTGTGTTTTACAGTTGAAACGGCAACTGCACAAATGAGAACTAAAAAAATTAAAAGAAAAAAGAACAAAAAAACCCCAAACTGCAGTGTGTTTTCAGTCTATAATTACATTCCTGAGTTTCATTGAAGTGAAAAGGAGCTTTAAAAAAACATCTTGGAAGCTCTGCGCGCTTTTGGCTGGAAGTTGAACTTTTGGTCCAAGTACTATCGACGACAGGGCATCGATTCAGTTGAAAATGAATTATAGTTATCCTAAACTGTCTTTCTGTTCATTCATTTAATACTTCTTGGTGTCTCTTTCTCTTCTGTGTCAGGCGGACATAACCGAGTTTGCAGCCAGTAATACAGATGCCTAATCAGTTGTTAGGGTGATAGTGGCAGTGGGCGTTCACTCAACACTCAGTTGTGTTCAGGCTGAGATATATAGACAAAGAAAGTCAGAAAAAGACAGAAGTCTATCTAAGAAATCAGCCAGGGATTCTTTGAATTTACAAAGGCCTGCCTCAGATAACACACACAAACAAACACACACGCACACTCACACAAAGTGGCAGTGATGTAGGGCCGGAGGTGGTGGGCATATGGCTGGCCAGTCCATTTAACAGCAGGGTGACTGCTGGACCCTGTCGGTTAATGTCCACACACAGGCACCACTCACACCTCACACACTCCCACTCACTTCCACCTACCTCTTCACAGACACACACACACACACACACACACACACACACACACACACACACACGTAGTGTATGCCACACACAAACACATCCACTCCTCTGCTACGTGCACTCCATCCCAGATGACACCTCGGCTGTTGTCTGACCAGGTCACAACATCTTTATCGACTGATGAATTGTCACAGTCAATGGGATAAATTAGCATTGTTATGTCTCTCACACTGCAGGCCTAGATAACTGCTGGAATAGTCTGCTTTTACTTGTAAATTTTACCTCCCAGTGTTTTAGTTGTATCAGAGCGGAGTCAACACAAATCAGTTTTATTTTCTCAGCACTATTGGCTATGACTCATTCTGCCTCGTGCCAAGCTAATGTGAGTTCAAATGTGTAAAATGAAATCTGAAAGATTCTGAGTAGAATATCCATTAAATGATACGTGCGGGGGAGAGGTTTATGTAGCTGGCCTTGGCTTAACAACAAAAAGCTATTCTTCTCATATATAAACTCACCTGAGCGGTCAGGTCAGATGAGTTTAATTCTGTTGTTTTCATTCCAGCTAAGTTGAGCTCAGTTCAACTTTTTTTTCTCCCTCAGCTCCTTGTACTTCTTCCTCTTTGGCTGCCGCGCTGTGGCTATATCCATCTTGTTACTCTTTGGTCCTGGCCCAAGTGTGTGTGTGTGCTTGTGTCTGTCTGTGCATGCGTGTGTGTGTGTGTGTGAGTGTGAAAACTTGCAGCCCGAGCCCGACCTGCCACAGCTCCATTGCCCCATGGGAGGGCTCTCTAAGTGGGCTAGACAGAAAGGCTGACTGGTGGAGATGGAGAGCTACAACCATGGAGGTTAATGCCACTGCTAGCTGTTATCACGTGTGTGTGTGTGTGTGTGTGCGCGACTGCTACAGAATGTGGAATGGGGTAATTTGTGTGTGTTTTAATGAGGTGCGGATGGATGAAGAAGGCTGGTTGGCCAGCTAGGAAAGGCTTTGGCCTCTTTCAACCCCTCAGAGGGGCCATATGATGTCCAGCTCACTCTCCCTTTCTCCCTCTCCCTCACACACACCCAAGGGTCACTGCTGCATGGACACGTCGCTGCATCATCCTCCCTCCCTCCTGATTGCACTCTTTCGGTTCCTCTTTCCATATCCGACTCTCCCCCTGCACACAGAGACCTTCACTTTCTCTCTACCACCCTCTCAATCACTTGCTTTCACCTCTCGATCCATTTCGTACACACACACATACCACAATTTTCACACTCTCTTCCTGTCTCTCTCCCATCTCTCATTCTATCTTCCTCTCTTTCTCTGACTCCCCCTGTTTGTCCCAGAAGAACCAGCCCCTATGCATATTTAAGCCCCTCTCCTCTCTTCCTCTCTTCTGTGCCTCTCCCCAGTGCCCCATAAATAGTGCAGACGTAAGCTGGTAAATAAGAGATGTTTTGGTGTGTGTCTGTGTGTGTGTGTGTGTGTGTGTGTGTGTGTAAATAAGAAATGCTGTGGCCCTGATCAGTGAGGTCCTTCTGGATCTCTCTCTGCCTTTACTCCCAGACTTCACACACGCCTTTTCTCATTCTCTCTGTTTTAGTTTCTTTCTTTCTTTAGCAATTAGCATAACGGTAGAAAATGTTTTTGTATAACCACCATTTACACTCTGATGGCATTTTTAGATCAACTTAAGAGTGCATGATTTCCATTTTCTAACCAGTATCCAAATGTTTATATGTGCTGTTTCTTGTAGAACACCTAGTCAGGACTAGTGGTCCAGCTGTGTATCAGCTCAGACCCTCTCCTATGTTACATTCTCTGACAGACTTCCTGATTCTCACATTATTCTTAATCCTCCAGGGGGTGCTATACTGCAGCTTGTGCCCCCCCCATGCTGCCTCCTGTCCCTCTCTCCATCCATCACTCTAGCACTCCTCCCCAACCATCCCATTTTTTCAGCCTTTGCATCTGTTGTGCTACACAATTTCCTTTAGCACAAGTAAATATTTAAATACTGCGAGATGGGTGCATCGCTGGTCAGATGAATAAATGGATAGATGGGCGGATGGATATGGAGGTTCCTCTTTTGTATGTGTGTTGATCCCCTCCACCGAACCTTCCTCCTTTCCCTGCGTCCCAGCGGTGTTGAATATTTGAAAGTTGTGCGCGCACACAACCACAAAAACGCACACACACAATTAAAAGAACATGTAGTATACACACACATGATAGACAGATGGTTGATGGGATGGACTGAGAGAAGAAGAACTAGGAAATAAAGAAACAAACATGCAGAGATGGATGAGAATGTGCAGTATAATGTAGAAAGGTCTAACTAACAGAAGTTTCATTTAACATATGAACACAGTTGGACAGTTCCCAACATCAGATATTGCTGATTTGTATGCAGCCAGCATGAGGAACCTTCTCACTAGTTACTGTATGTTGTTCATACCTGGAAAATGAAAGAAATATTTAAAGATTTTTTCCTCAGAGCTAAAGTAATGAATAAAATCTTTACTTTGGTTGCTAATGCAGAGCTGAGAATAGCTTAACAGACTATCTCTGGTTGGGATCATGGCTGTGTGTGTGTGTGTGTGTGTGTGTGAGTGAGAGGGAGAGAGAGAGAGAGAGAGAGAAAGAGAAACAAGCTGTGTTTAGTAGTCTGTCTGTGAATAATGTTGTCTTTGTCTTTGTCTGAATCGAAGAGCCTCACTGTCTCCCTCTAACTGAATTATGGAAAGGTGTGGATGTGGCTGAACTGGCAATAGGGTGTGTGTGTGTGTGTGTGTGTGTGTGTGTGTGTGTGTGTGTGTATTCACCATTGTCTGTGCGTTGCAGTCAGTTGTGAGGGCTGTGTCAAGTCGTAGTGTGTACTCTCTGATCCATATATCCCTTGGCTCTGCGTGTGTGTGTTCATGTGTGTGTGCGTATGAATTTGATCCGTAGATCCCTGTGGCGTTCCAGGGGAGCGCACTCAGCTGCCCCACCACTCACTGGGAGACTCTCTGTTATTAGAATGGGGACCTGGGAACACACACACACACACACACACTCGCACACACAAACAAACACACACTCTTACTTCCCTGAATCCCTGGACTTGAAGGTATTTGCAGCAGGGGAAAGAGAGACAGAAACAAAAACAGATTCAAACAAAAGAGTGGAGTAGAAAGACAGACAGAGAGAGAGAGAGAGAGAGAGAGAGAGAGAGAGAGAGAGAGAGAGAGTACAAGCCAGCCTGATACAACAACTACCACAGCTACCGTACTATTTCTAGTATTACTAGAAGTACTACTTACTTTACACAGGATTATATACAAATATAGAATAATTGTACAAAAATGTAATAAGACAAAACAACTAGAGGCAAATCAATAATAAGAACATGTAAAAGGTGATACTGCCAGTGCATCTACCTGTCCTTAGTCTTGGCAGACATTTTCCCTCTGACCACCCAAGGAAAAATTGCATACAAATTGTGTCTGTGGCTGTTAACACTGCTGGGATTTTTGCAGTGTTCAGTGTTCCACACTGTGAATACAAAGCACATTCTGTTCGTGTTGGATTTGGATAGAAGAAAGAAACTCTCAATGTGGGACCAGTTAATCATGTGGAAATGTGATATTTATTTGCATGTGTACACCTCTAAGTGTTTGCATTTATGCTTTGAGAGACGCACCACCAGAAAACAGTAAAAAGACCGTACACGGTGGGTCTCAGTGAGGGACGAGACACAGGAAAAAGATGAGTCAAAAGAAGTTACTTGTTGCTTTGATGTAAAAGCGAAGGTTTAAATAGGCGGATGCAGAGAGACAAAGACGGACAGAGTGAGATAAAGAGGGAGACAGAGATAAACAGAATTACGGACAGATACAAAGGAATTACACTATGTGAGCCAGCACCTGGAGGGCTTCTAACAGCTTGGACCATGTCCCTGTCATTTGGTTTGTTTGTGTGTGTGTTTGTGTGTAGGCACGCACACGTGTGTGACAGGTGAACAGAGGCAATGTGTCACAGAACAGGACAGACTCTGCATGGCGTAGCGTTCTATCAGGCCTGCCAAAATACACTCCAACAGATACGGGCACAGCACACACTGACACACTACATTTCATCACGTCAACACGTGATAAACCTTCACTTGTTTGGCTCTATATGATCATCCTAAAACAGAGCATCTGTTGGCCTATCTGCGTCAACTCTTCTTTCGCTCTTGTTGCACATGCATGATGGGTAAAATTCACTCATTCACTTCATTCTGACTGTGTGTTTGAGCAGAAACAGAACAAGTACGCTTCCCTGTTTTGGGACTATTTACAAGGAGGTTCTAATACATTTTAGATCATTGTGGTATACAGTGTATATTATTTGCTATGGGATTTCACCTATTAACTCAGTGCTTCCAACCTTTTTGACTCTGAATATGTTATCAATGGGTCGTTTGTTCTATAAACTGTTTGAACAAAGTGAAAAATGAGGTGTGGATGACGGAGTCCAAGTTTACAGAAGCAGTTTCTTTTGTCCAACTAACTCAAAGTTATTCAGTTTAACATCAAACAAGACTTAAAGAACCAGCAAATATTCACAATCGGAAAATCTAAAGTTCTGTCATAGCCAACCAATTAACTAGCTGATTTCTTCAGCTCTATGTATGTCTATAGTCTCTATGTATGTCTATAGTCTCTATGTATGTCTATAGTCTCTATGTATGTCTATAGTCTTTATGTATGTCTATGGTCTCCACCAAGCTAACAAGAAATTAGAAATGATTATTTCAGTCATTTTTAGAGGCCTTTTAAAACAAATATTAGAGAAACGTAGAAGAAAAATGAATCTAATTTCTGTATTGATCCCTAAACGTTGCCTCTTCTATTGAAAATCTTAGTGAATGACACACTCTCCCCTAACACACACATATACTCAGTGTTTGGCTGTCACATTCTTCAGGCTGCACATACACGTACAGCACCTCCGCTCTCTTTTCCCTCACTCTTCCTCTTTCTTTTCGTCCCCCCCTTCACGTATCAACCCAACCCGTTCCTCTCCTCCTTCACTCATCCATCTTTATGTCCATGCTCCCTCTGTTATTTGTTATGCCTTTCTGCCAGTTTAGGGGTGCATGGTAATCAAAAAAAGCCGGCCCCCTAGGGACTCATGGGGATGGGGCGTGTGCAGTAATATGACAGTGACACGGAAAGCCAGCACGCTCTGCTGAATTGTGAGCTCATGTGTATGCTGGACGGATCATGTCTGTGCATTTATTCGTACATATGTAACCTTTAAGCACATTTGTCATTTGTGCCATTTTGCATTTCAAAGTATTAGCGTGTGCTCCTGGTTCCTTACCCGTGTGTTATACCGTCAGTGTCCTCCAGTGTCCTTTGTGGACAAGTGTGTTTTTGGATGCTTGTGTATGTGTTTGTCTGTCTTGTCACCCATGTCTGCAGGCTCCAGTCCTCATCTGGCACTCAGCTTCACAGTCTACAAGGGCAACAATCCTCGGCCCTGAGAGTACTCTGTACGTGTGTGCGTGTGTTTGTATGTGAGGGAGAGATCATTCATTTTTTTCAAACACACCCACATTATGTGTACTGGTGTGACTGAACTGCGTCATGCAGTGGCCAGGAATGATCGGTTATTCGTGCTGGAGGTGAGCTCACTTCCTATTTTGTGTAACAGCGTCCAACAGGGAGCCCTCACCTATGCTGTGAATCTGGTGTAGATCCATGCGTGTTTGCCTTTGATGTTGCGTGTATGTGTGTGTGTGTGTGTGTGTGTGTGTGTGTGTGTGGTTTCGTGTGTGCGCCCTTCACGCTGTGAGTGTATTTTGGTTGTGTTTACTGGTCCAAACCTGGCTGTTTGGGCCAGTAGCAACAGGAGAGGGGAAGTCCCCTCGGCGAAAGAAAGGGAGGGAGCACTCCAAACAGGACATGGTCAGAGAGGTCACCCTGGGTGGGGTGGCGGAGGAGAAAAGTGGGGGTCATTGTGACTTGGCTGGAAAGAGAAGGGGCTAAAGGAAGTTTTATAGAGATAATTTGAAAGTAATGCGTAGAGTTTTGTTTATAATGGGAGGAAGAGAGACGGGGGGATGATGGGGACAGACGGCGACAAAGACGGACAGAGAGAAATGGAGGAGTGGGGGGGGCGCAGGGAATACATGTTAAGGGCAGGGGGTGCATTTATTTTCGATCTGCTCCCGAGGCAGCATCCTGTCCTGGACGGGTGGGGCTAAAGACAAGCCAGGGAGCAGAGGAAGAGGGCTAAGACAGCCCATCTGCTAGTCCCAGACACACACACACACACACACACACACACACACACACGCACACACGCACACACGCACACACAGAAACATACACATACAGAGACATAGACACACTCACTCTGTTGGAAGAGTGTCAACTCTGTGCTATAAATACACTGAACCCAAAGAAGACCACAAGGCGACTAAGGTGATTTTTCATTTGGTGTTAAAAACAGCAGTGGAGATGAGGCACATGTACACACACATACACACACACAGCATTTGGAATGCCTCCAATTACCCCCACATACACACACATTTGACACAAATTCACATACAGACACTCGCTGATACATGTAGGTAGCACACACACACACACACGCACACACGGCATTGTTCCAACACCAGTGCTTCCTCTTCCTGTCTGTTACAGACTTGGCACCTACTTGATAAGATGTAGTTGTTATTGTCACAGATTTGCATGTGTTTGTTTGTTCAAGTAAGTGAGCGAAAGTCATTTTGCCAACCTACTGGTTTCGCCCACAAACAAGGTCATCGCCATGTGTGTCAGCGGCAAAGTCTGATTGTTCTCATTCTTATTTTACTGATTCAAAAGGAGCGTTTTTTTTTTTTTTCTTCCTCCACCTCACACTTCCAGGCCAGATGGCGCAAGCAAACGGACACCAACATGTTTCTGCTGTAGAGATGCAGGCAGCACAGATCATGTGAATGCATGTACACACACATACATATGAAAGGTGACAGCGGTGCTCTTCCCTCCCTCTAAAACACACCCATCAGCATCATCACCACAGCACACACACATTTAGTGTGTAATGCAGTAGACAGCAGAGGGGAGCAGGACAAGGCAGATTAGATTTTCTCTTATCTCTATCTCTCGGTTTCCTCTGTCGTACCCTTCTCCCTTTCCCCACGAGGATGTGTGAGTGTGCGTCTGTGAACTATTGTGTGTCTTAGTCTTTGCATTTTTTCTTGGCACTGTGTGTCTGCATGCATGTGCTCTCAGTTACGAGTGAAAGTCTGCAAATGCGCGCGTGTGTGTGTGTGTGTGTGTGTGTGTGTGTGTGTGTGTGTGTGTGTGTGTGTGTGTGTGTGTGTGTGTGTGTGTCTGGCAGTTTTGTGCGTGGGTAATGCGACAGGGCCATATTTCCCCCGGGCCCAGGGCTCTGCAGGCTTTAGCCTCGCTCTCTCTAAGCAGTTTAGGAAAAACAATGACAGGCCTCCGTATTGACTGGTCTGGTCTGGCCTGGGAGACGGGCTGTTCTCACTACAGCACACACACCCTCTGCTGAGAAAAGAACAGCAGAAGCATGCCCTGTGTTCATGGTCCAAACCAGGGTTCATGTTAATATTCATTTAATTTAAGCCATTGAGAGACGCAGGTTTTATAAATCAACACATTCCACATTGACTTCTACCACTCAAAAACCACTTCCTGTCCTATGTGAATAGACAATAGAACGCAGCCTCATATTCAAGCTGTTCCTAGCATGCAGTTACAATGTGTTCATACCATAAATTCTCACATATTGGTTGGAGCCTGGCTTGGATCTGAAAGGCCGTCATTTCCACTTCCCTCTGTATTACACACAGTTTTTGTCATAATTTAGTGAGAGGCCTTCCTGTCGTTCTTCACTCTTGTTCTGCACACTTGCTTCATCTGTGTCACAGTAAAACGCATCAGAAGTTCGAGGGACACAACCCCCTCACTTTGCTGTGAAACATCTGTAGGTGTGGCGTCTCATTAAAGACGGCCGTGAGAATTGAGCGCACTCATCTAGGGCAGAGAACCACAGTAAACACTAAGCAGTCTTCTTTTCCCCCTCTGTCACCCATTTTTTCTGTAGAATATATCAATTACTCTGCTGTAGCGCAGATGTCACACTGTGACACACACACACACACACACACACACACACACACACACACACACACACACTTCTGATCGATAGCAGTGCTGCATAATCGATACCAAGCTCCCACCAACAATGTAAATGAAGAAATAACTGGGAGGTGTCAGAGGGCGAGTGCGTCTGTGTGTGTCACATGAAGTGTGCAGCATAGCGGACTGCCATCCATCCGTCCATCACGCTCCTCTCTCATCTCCCTTCCTCATCTCAATCCCTCTCTCTTTCTCTCCCCTCTCCTCTCCTCTGGGCTATTTCCAGCAGTCCACTGCAGCGCTGCGAGCTCCTCCAGGGAGTGACCACAGCCTCCCTCCTTCCATCCCTCCCTCCTCTTCCTCTGTCCTTCCTTTGCATCCCTCGCTCCGTCTACAAATCAATACGGCAGCAGCAGGACCCAAAGAACCTGAGGGAAAACACACACACAGACACACACTCTTTCTCCTCTCTCTAGTTCCTTCCTCCCTACTTCCCCCTTTTTCCTTCTTGTAATCCTTCCACTACTGGGTCACTTTTACTTTTTTCTCTCTTTCTCTCCATTCACGTTTGCAATACCTCAGCGTTAGAGGTCACACATGAGGCAAGTGTGTTATGAAGAAAGCCAAACATGGACGCACTCTTGTAGGAAACAGGACAGACTGGACAACATCTGTCTCCTCTCCTCTCCTCTCCTCTCCTCTCCTCTCCTCTTTATGGTCACGTAAAGAGGAATGAGGCTGACCTCTTCTGGTGGTGAGTGGAAGTGCAGTAACGTAGCCTGCCGATGGAGAGGCTCAGGATGACAGAAAGCAAGACAGAAAGAGAGCGAGGGAGAGGGAGAGAGAGGGAGAGAGGGTTTTCTATCATAATGGGGTCAGTGGCTCCCAATGAGATCTGCTTCCTCACTAGAGAGGCCTCCACACAAACACACACACACACACACACACACCCAGAGACAGACACTTATTTTTCACTATCCTGTCACCATCCCTCGTTATTTTTTTCATTTGCTCACCAATTTCTCTGAAACCTTCTAGTGAGTGAGTGTGTGTGTGTGCGTTTGTGTGTGTGTGTGTGTGTGTGTGTGCGTTTGTGTGTGTGTGTGTGTGTGTGTGCGCACAAACGCCTCTCCAGTGTGTGTTGGACAGTAATACCCTTTCTCCCTCCCCTGGACAGGCTAGCTTGGCCTCTAAAGCCAAGTGACAGACACGCTCTTGTCGTACAGCATTCACATTCTTTCTCTCTCTCTCTCTCTCTCTCTCTCCCATACACACACACACACCACGGGGCTCAACGAAACATGCACAGCAAGATAAGGGCCATAGAATGACAAATAAGTATTTATCAACCCCAAACCACGTATAATCCTTCACATTTCTGTCCCTATCCACCCCTCCTCTCCTCTGTTCTGTTCATCCCCCTATCCCCTCCTCTGTTTCCCATTCTCCCATCCACTGTTCTTTTTTGTCCTTTTTTTCCTCTTTCCGTAGTGGGGCCTATCTGTGAGAGAGAGAGCGATTAATCTGAGAAAGCTGCTTTTAGTGGTGGTGGTGAAGGGTGCGGGGGGGGTTGATTGGGAAGATCTCACTGGGACTTGTTTGTGTGTGTGTGTGTGTTTGTAAGTGAGTGTGTATGTGTGAAGAAGCAGGGATGATAGGGAACGATTTCAGAGGGGGTGTGTGGGTGTGGGTGTGGGTGTGTGTGTGTGTGTGTGTGTGTGTGTGTGAAAGAGGTAGGCAGTGTTTCTCAGGGAGAAAGCTGTACAGTCAGGGGAAAATGAGGAGAGAGAAGGAGGAAAACATCCTTGTGGAAATTTCTCCGATACGCACACACACACACACACACACATAAACACAAACTCCCAGAGAAATCTTTCCAATCATCTCCCCATGTTCCACACACACACACATTTGCAGAGACCCCCCCCCCCCCCCCACCCCCACAGCTTTAGATGTGATGCTAGCTAAGTTCCAAACCAGCAAATCCAGATTATCATGAGTTCAGTTCCCCATTGCAGCTGATATGGAACAGCCACAGAGGACTGATTGTGGAGGTGTGTGTGTGTGTGTGTGTGTGTGTGCGCGCACGTGATCATGAGCGCTGAAGCAAACGTGCATGTTTTTGCACATTTCTGTGTGAAACATTCCCTTCATCACTTAAAAATGCTTAATGCTTATGTATGTGTATTTGCATCTTTCAGTGAGAAAGTCTACCATATTATTTGCAGTGTGTATAGTTGCTCTTGTGTGTGCAGCGTACTGTAAACATTTTCGTGCGTGTCTACCTCCGTCATTTGCGCATACAAAACCTCCACTCTGGTTTTTACCTAGAGATCGCTGTATCTGTCTCCCTTTGTGCCCTCGCTGCTGTCGTGAATTTTAATTTTGGAAAAAGGTGTTTTTTGCATTGTGATTATGTATTGATGTGTAGTGCGTTGATGCCTTTAGAGAGACGTGAGTGTAGGCGTCTCCGAGGTATGGAGACGGTCTCAGTAAAATATTAATCACAATATCAAACGACGTGAGAGTTTCACAGATCTGAATAAACAAATCGAGGCGCTGGATTCCCACAGATAAGAAATGAAACAAAAACAGAGCAAATACTATATGATCTGTAATTATTTGCTTCTGACCTAAACCAGATTCTGCTTTTAGTGGATGACTAGGTATGTTTTTTTTTCCTCACAACATCGACAGTTTATCTTTGTGTTAAAATGCTAAAAGACAAAATGTTCTGATCTGCTCCAGTACGTGTGTGTGTGTGTGTGTGTCTATACACTGTATATGTTAGATATGCATCATAGATAGTTACACACAATGTCAAATATTTGTTTCCTTTCTCTCAACATCTTTTGTGTGAGCACCGGTGGCACAGCACTGTACCGACTAGTTTCTGTCGTAGAGTTGTCTGCTCGCCTTGTTTTGTCTTCTCTTCCTCTTCTTTGCTTCCTCTCTCTTCTCTTCCCCTGATCTCTCTCGTCTTTCATCAGGCTATGTATAAAGCGAGGAGGCCTTGCTGTCTGTACTGTGGGAGGCAGTTGTGTTTCTGTTCTCTTCTGTTCTTTTATTGGGTGGGGGTGCAAGTGGAAAGCACTATGCTCACGTAGCCCATTATTTCTCTCATCATGTGTTCTCACTTTTTCTCTCCATCTCTCCCTCTCCCTCTCTCCCTCCAGAACCACACACTGAGTCAGCACGCGCAGTGAGACCGAGGCCCGGCTGGATCTCTCGGCTCAGCCGGGGCCCCCGACCCGGAGCCGGCAGGGGACTCCCATCTCCACATCACAGCCAATCAAAGTGTCATTTGCTACTCACATGTAAAACTCTAACGATCGCGCCACTGGGCGCGGCTATTAGGAGCAGCAGGGGAAAGGAATATTAATGGGATATGCTATTAAATAAAGAAAGGAAAAAGTGGGTGAGAGAAACGGTAAGAGCTAGATGAAGGAAAGAGAGGAGTGAAAAAAGGTATTGTACGTGCAGTATTTTTTATTGTCCCTGCCAACCCCCCCACCAGCTTCCCCCCCCTCCCCTTCTCCTCTCCTCTCCTCCCACCCATTGCTCCCCAGGTCAGGCATTTTATTTTTTTTAACAAATAGAAAAGAAAAAAAGCAAGAAAACACCCTTTGTTTTGGGATTTTTTTAAAATAGATCGTAGGAAAAGGCTTCACTTTGTCGTCCTCTCAGTTGCTTATTGTATTTAACTTCATAGGTGCCAATTTCTTTGATTTTTCTTTCTGCCATATGCGCTTACTTTCTTTGTTTTCATTTTTGTATCTTTCATTTCTCGCCGTAAGTAGGTACTTGTGCTGTGTTGTGATTGTTTGTTTGCCAGTCGTAATATTCCTGAGTTCCCCCCTCCCCCAGCTCTCCTTTTTATGATTATTGTTATATATTTTTTTCCCTTTTGTAATTACTATGGAAAAAGACATCAAACAAAATAAAGTGCAGAAAACCATACAGATGTTTCTTTTTTTTTTTGGATTGGGTTTTCCAGTCTCTATGGGGCCTATAATGGTTATTGTAAAAATGAATATCATCAATTTCAGTGCGTCTGGTCAATGACTGCTTTTTAAATGTGAATTAACCAGATTGCAATAATCTAGTACAAACAAAAAAGATAAAACAAATAAATAAATGACAAATAAAGAATTTCTGTGTGATGTGCATTTATTCATAAGCAAAGAATCAGTGAGCTTGCATGCCCGTCACTAAGCTCTAATATTTAACTGATACTCTCCAAGTCAGATGGACATTTTTATGAGGGTGAGTCAGAGCCACACGTGATGGTCACAATTATTTTTAGTATATTTCATGCACAAAGGCAGTTCAGAGTGCTTTCCATAATGTGCTGAAAGATATTTTAGCTATGTGGCTCCCAGCAGGGGTCTGAAGCCCCCCCCACCCCCCCGTGGGGCCACAAGATGACTAATGGCTTCAGAATGGAAAAAAAACATTTGTCAAGTTTATTTTTTTGGAATTTTCTCCGACTATGTCTTCACAAGACTTGAACTTATGTCATCTACCAGCTACCACATGGAGCACTGTTGAATGTGTGAGCACACTGGGTGTGTTACCAAGTCATCTCCCTTTTCTGCTGTTTAGCCCAATAAGAAGGCCATACTGCACATTCCAGCACTGTGGAAGTCTTCATATCCATAAAGCTTTCTGTACATCTACAATATTAAGTACCTGCAAGCAGTTTTACACCAGCCAACAAGACCAACAACACCTTCATCCTGTAACATGAGGGAACTCATGTCAGGCTGCACTGGAGTCCAGGAGAAGTGACTCATTAGATCACAGTAACGGGCCGATTTCAGATCTCCCTTTCTATAAAAAGGTAACGCCGTGCAATTGTAAGCATCGATTACTCTACAATTACTGTGGAGATGACTGAAAATCGAACATTGCCCCCTGCACTGTAAAATTAAACGCTTTGGCAACAAGGAGCAAGTTGATGCTGACCCGTTCAAACACTGCTGTATGAAGAATCCTTTGTATTAAAAATACTTTAGATAACACAGAACTGATTCTTACAGTTGTTGGCGGAGTTCTTCCATCTCCATTGGCACAAAGATTATGTGTGACCACCCCTGGGAGTGAGCTGTCGGCCGGTGCACTGTCATTATACCCGTGGGTTTCATTCACGAGGTAACTGTGGGTCTGATCACACTTTGCCACAATCATCTCGGAATGTATCTGCTGATAGAAAAAGACACATGCTGCTTGTTTGTGATGTTATAGTAGGACAAGTGTGTCCTCAATTGCTCTCAAGTGAGTAAGAAGTCACATGTGAGCAGAAATCAATGCTGCAAATTACTTTAAAATGAAAAATAATATATTGAATGATAGCAGATTTCTATAATATATAATTCAATTTAACGAAAAGCCTCGCTTAGATTAAAATTCTCGTAACAACAGCAGTCAGTGTACTACTACTAAAGAATATATGAAAACCGATATGAAATAAATGTATTAATTAAATGAATGAATAGAATTATAAAAATATATTAAAAATAGAATGAAATTATTAGTCTGACCATCTAAAATACCGTAGAGCTGACAGATTGCCTCACCATCAGTGACGACGACGACGACGTGAGGTTATTTTCTGTAGTGTGGTAGCCAACGACTGCCTACACACAGCATCATAAACCCACTGAAGACGTGTCCCCGGCCACCTGATGAATGTTAGGTTTAGTGGATCGGACAGATGTTCAGATATGTTAAGACCGAGCAGGGAGACTCAGCAAATACAGTCCCATACAGGTTCTAAAACAAAGCGATGAAATATAGAAGCTTAAATCTGCACAGAGCAGCAAAACTGAGGGTAACTGCTCAGTGGGATGGTCAGTGCTGCCAACCCTTTCACTCATACGTCTCCAGTAAGAGTCTAAATACTACTGCCAGCATGCCTACATTCACACAACGACAATATTATAGTGTTTTGATTTTCCACAGGTAATAATTCTACCATATTCACCATCTTAGTCTAATGTATTAATAGTTAATTAGCAGAACAGACGGTACAACTGGCTGATTTGAAGTCATGTACGCAATAAGCTGAGCCCTCAAGTGGTTACATCACGAGAACAACGTTGCTAGGCGATGCTTCTAGGCATCGGGGGCGCCAAAAGACTCCCCGCTGTAACATGCGGCTTTTACAGTTTGCGGTCATTCATTAAAAAGCTCTTACTGTTGTTGTCTAACACTTTAGCTAGCTAGTGGGCGGGTAAACTAACTAATACTGGTAGCGGCGTTCTGCGTGTCTGACCCTTCAAGCATCTGTCTTCAGGGCCGAATATTACAGTAAATGAAAATATTGTTTTGTTTTTCCATCACAAAATGATTGACTGAAGTCAATCAAGTTTAATTTTGCATTAAATAACTGAATTTGACATTACAAAGATGGTGTAATTACAAAGATGGTGTTACAGCAGCAGGTTAGCCCCTTAACTAGCACCAGGATCGGTTCCAAATGAATGTATCAAGTCAAAGGTTATCTGGACTTATGTTGGGGTTGCTCCATTTCAGGGACATTTTGATTACATTTGGCTATTAGAAATAATAAATAACTATCTGAGATAATTAATTAGATAATTAATGATTATATGAACTAATAGGACTTCAGCCCACGACAGGAACCAAGAAATAAGCCAATTAACTGATTCAGTCTCATTAAAATATACTAAACCATCAATTTGGAATTCTGATTAATAATTAGCTTGATAACTAAAACCAAAATGACCATATTACCAATTACCATATCAATAACTAGTTGGATGATTTTGGACACTATTTAGTATATTCAAAAACATTTATTAAAACATAGCAAAGTCAAAACACACAAAACATAATCCGTAACCACAAAACATGTGGTTACATTATAACCTAATCAATCAATCAATCAAAGAGGCAGATCCATACATGTATATTAACAAGCTTAAATCACTGAGTCTGCTTTGCTTTGTACACATTCACGCGATGCTATCTATGCCCAGCTAAACTTAGAGTTAGTTGTCTTAGTTAGTTGAGGTTTGGTGTGCTGCTTTCTCAGCTGGTAAACCTGTTGATGAGGATGAGCGAGGCCGGAAGAAGAGAGGCCCTGAAGTCAAAAAGTGCTCCTTGTCCTTGCTGTCCTCTGGCTGCTGGTTCACCACTCCTGCTAACTTTCTTTTGTGCTTCTGTTTGCCTGGAAGATCAGCTGGCAGACTTTAAATCATACCAGCTGGCTCTGAATAGTCTTCATGGACTTCACATCACAGCCACGAGGGCCGCACTAATGCAGACAGTAGACAGACTGACCTGATAACACCTGGTACACAACACAGGAAAAACATACCGAAAGTCGGACAGAATGGCAGGACAGCCAAATGAAATAGTGACGTGTTGTTAAGACAAAAATGTAGTTAAATAAAATAAAAAATAGGCGATAAAGCGGGGTCTGCTTTAGGCCGGGACTATGTTGTGACTAACCAATCAGAGGCGGCCTTCGTGGCACTGACGTCACTTCTGGCTCCAAAAGAACAAAATGGCGACGTCCATAAAGCTGAACTTGAGGCTTCATTACGGCGGTCCCCATACCAGAGGGAGGGGTCCACTTCTTATTTACAGCCTATGGGGGATAGCTAGCGACAAGGGACCAGCCACGGTGCCCACCTGTCACACACAGTCATGAAGGGAGCGACTAGCTTAGGACATCGAACCCGTTTTGAATGCTTGTTCTGCTGTAAAGCGGCTCCAGCGGCCATTCAAGGAACTGCAGTTTGTGACACTTCCGCTTACTGGCTTTGATCTCCACCCTGGAGGCAGCCCCTTGGTTTAAAGTGCATTAACCCGTCCTCATTTTAAAAGTAGTGCTGTGCATGGGGGGCAGACAAGAATAAAGTAGGATAAATAAGAATAAACACACCAGAAACTTAATCACCACTTCCACTTTTAATCGTGACAGCAAAATGCGGACGGTCCCTACAGCTGACGTACAGTCGGACGCAGAAACAAAGTTTGTTTGATAAAAAACCTGCGACAACCAGAGCTGCACCGCCCGAAACTTTTGCCTGTAGATGCGGGAGCAGCTAGTGTTTGTCCGCCAGCTGTTCCAGCGGTCCAACCCTGTGAAACGGCTCTGTGTGTCAGCGCAGCTCCGTCCGAGTATTTCCGGGTGGCGAGAGGCTGCTCCGGTACATCCCAGCTAGCATCAGTCGGTCCAGCCTCCCTCCTCCAGCCCGCCACAGAC
This sequence comes from Pempheris klunzingeri, assembly GCF_042242105.1. Taxonomy (NCBI): domain Eukaryota; kingdom Metazoa; phylum Chordata; class Actinopteri; order Acropomatiformes; family Pempheridae; genus Pempheris; species Pempheris klunzingeri. The sequence goes on along the minus strand of NC_092016.1, from coordinate 22,590,913 downwards.
ACCGCCGCCGGAGGCCGGACTCAGACCGCACCGACCGCCTACTGACCGGGACGGCTCTATAATTGATGTCTCATAGCTGAAAGCCAAAGCGGGGGGGAGGAGGGCGGGCGGCGGGCAGGAGTTATGGCGGCGTCGCTTCTCTCCGAGACCGACATCAGGCACCGGTCCATGGCGGAGGAGGATCCGAACGGGAATGAGCACGGAGCGGCCGCACGCAGCGCGGCGCCTCGCTGGGGACCGCAGCACGCCGGGGCCCGACAGCTGGCGAGGCTCTACTCTCCCGGTGAGGACGTGTTCAGTGTCGGTGTCTTGTTGTTGTCACTCGCTTTGTCGGTAACGGGGCTGAGAATGAGACAAGTCAGAGTAACGTTAGAGGCCTGAAACACCACAGTGCGACATCAGCGGTGGTGATGATGATGATGATGATGGTGGTGATGATGATGGTGGTGATGATGATGGTGGTGGTGATGGAGACGCTCCTGTTTACACACACTGTGGCTAAAGGCTAACTTAGCAGTGACATGTCATTTGTGACTAATCAGTGCAGCACATGTGGCCCTTATCGTGGCTGCACATACAGTAAGCTGCAGCCTGCTGTGCATTAATGCCTTAAACAGTGTGAAGGCCTGCTGTCTGCTGATACCAGGAGCACATCTTTCAGTCTGCAGCCTACTCACAGTCCCCGTTTGTCCATAATATAGACTGGACCCCACCGTGTAACACACAGTGAGCTAAATGTCACACTTTAAGAACCAATATCACCCAGTTATTAACTTTGACTTCACAGTGGGCCTCCAGACTAAATTGCACTGGAGTCCTTTGCAAAGTTAGGGTTCATTCTCAGATCCTCACACACTGACCTGCCCGGAGACACTTTTACATCTCCACACTGACGGCTGTCTAATAAAGGCACCTAAGCATGTAGATTAAAAGGGTATCTGTGTGTGCTAGTGAACAGTTTTACTAAAGCTGGTACAAATCTTTGAATGTTAAAACATTAGCAGACAGACAGTCGCAGCACATGTCATTGCATGTTTTAAAGATACCAGTTTGGAGTGTGGTAGGTTTTAGTTAGATCAGTTTATTCTTCGTGGTGTACTTCTCGGCCTGTAAAAGCTGTTGTATGATGTCCTCAGCGGTTCTGGACGGAGCTTTATATGCTATGAAGAAGATCACCCTGATGATATCTTCAGGGTTTTGTGGCATTGTAGTTTTAACTGGAAGCCCGTGCTAAAATTGGGGCAGCAGCGGTTTGCAAGACTTGGGTATTTTTTTCAGTTTTAACAGGAGATGCTGTAGAGTTGTATTATGGGAATTGTAGGATCAAGTGTTTTTGGACCTCTACTAGAGACTAAATGTCAGGATTCTTCTTTTGAATATGACTCTCGCAAGTCCCCTGCCGTTCTGGAAGTACAATAGTGAATTTCTGCAATACTCCTTTGACATTTGGAAAACGGATTGGGTCAACACCAGTCAAGGGCCCATATGTTTAAAATGGCTCTAGCTTCTGCAGCCAAAGTCCTCAGGTTAAGGCTCCCACCCCCCACAGGATTGGTGGCCAAGTTTTTAGATGCAAGTGAAGTTGTTTCCTTCAGCTCGGAGAGATGTTTAGTCCGAGGACAAAATCAATGTCTGTGACACAGTCTACAGCAGTAATCCTCAAATCCAGTCCTTGGGGTCCCGAGTGTTGCTGGTTTTCCTCGATCCCTGCTAGTTTAAATTCACCTGGCGTCCGAGTCCAAATAAGTCTCTGATTAGGCGTCTAGAATGAAAACTGCCTGGCAGAATAAAAAATAAGCAGCAGTCTGGACCCTGGAGGCTAAATCTCAGGACCACTGGTGCACAGGCTACAAATACTTTAATAAAATGACAACGGCTGTTATTGTTGGCAGAATTGCCTGCCTCCATCACAACAAAGTGGAGCTTCTCTGTCATGACCCCGAGGCCCCATGTAGCAGCGTGCGCTTTGGGCTTGTTAAACAAATGCAGCCCCAGGAGAATATTTCCCCATCAGCCCCAGCGCTCCCTGCTCTCTTGCGTTTGTTTCAGTCGTTAGCGTTTCGTCATATTTGCTTTTATCCGGGAATTTCTCTGTAATCAGGCTCCCTTACTGGCTCAATAATCAAAAACAGCAAAAAGGCTAACCTGCTCCTCCTTACGTAAAGTCGCCCAAGGTTTTCAGGATTTAACATTCACGATCTGAGCTTTTATCCTCAGGCAGGTACGTCACGCCTTGCTGCTCAAAAGCATTTATTGGCTGTCGTTGAGTGGGCTCAGAAAACGTGAGAGGGAGCCAACAAGATAAACAGAGCTGCTCTCTCACTGTAGATACATTGATTTGTTAGCGTGGTGATGGAGGACATGCTGTGCCTCAGACGTCAGCAAAGAAAACCTGTCTTACCAGTTGTGCATCAAGCTGGACTGTGCCACATTTTGCCCGACCATCTGCCCCGCTTCTCACTTCACTGAGCATTTTAATTGCCTCTAGTCGGACCATGTTGGCCACTTGTTAACGCTTCCTAAAATAGGAATAATGATCAGAGAAACGCGAGGCTTGCACCACCAGAACCGCATTATTGTGAAGTTCACATGAGGGCGCAGCATGTGTCACTAGGTTGGCACTTGAATCCAAAGCCCTCGCAGCACTGTGAGTGCGTTCATGTTCTCAAACCAGTGACCCTGGCAGCACCTCCCCCGACTCACTGAGCCGAAAAGGAACTCCTGAACCGACTGGTGACTGAAGACTTTTAAAAAAAAAAAAAAACTAAAAACCTCTGCGTGCATGCAGGCCGTCACAGAACAAACCGCTCACCTCAACGGAAGCTGGCGACACCGGCAGTCTTATTTTTAGCCGCCGTGACTAAAGGAGTCACCTTCACCATTAATGGAATTGGATCTGCGCTATTATTTGGTGCCATTACATTAGAGCGATAACCATCTCCACTCCTTTCTACTGCCAGGCAGCGCAAACATTACTTATTCATGTAAACAGAGACGAGCTTGCATACGTGCGGACACACTCGCATGCACACAGTTGATTATTTAGCTTAATTGAAGTTGGATAAGAGCTGATGACACGTTGGACCAGGAACAATGGTTTTTAGTGTTAGTCCTTTGTCGATCACAGCAGCACCCAATCAGCATTAGTAATAAGTATCAGAGACGTTAACGGCTGCTGGTTTAGATACTGGCTCGCTGGTTTGGCAGCAGTTTACAGTTAGCTTAAGTTCAAAGGTGAAATACAAAACTTTATCGGTGATGTCAGAGATGGTGGATCTACTGTTGAAGCTTGGACTTAAGTACAACAGCAGCTAAAGTACATCTCTTTCAGTGTACTGGATTTGTTTTGATTGAAGTTTTAGTTTAGTAAGAAAAGTAACGCATAGATATAAGTTTCATTAACAGGGACAACAGGAAGACCTCCTGGATGTCAGGATGAGCGTTAGGACTAGTCACAGAGCAATAACTATGAAAAAATCAGCAGGTTTTGACCTGCAAACAAAATATGCACGAAGAATACTTTTAGTGAGCTAAACCTGTTGCAATTCAAAGCTCCACTAATCCTATTATGACAAGAAACTGAAGAATGATTTAATAATGTATTAACTGAACTGGTAGCAGATTTAAACCGGACTTAATTGAAATGAGCAGCGTTTCTTGGACTGCAAACACAACACTGGCATGCAGCCTCCCTATAAAGTTGTTAAGGTGAACGCGTTAGTGAAGAATTGTCTAGTTACAAATCCAGCTGATGGGAAAATATTAGCATTTATTTGGAAATGCATTTCTGAACCACTTACACATTTTTGTCTCCACCAACGTTTGAGGAAGAAAATGTGCCGTTTTAGTTGCAGCATTCTTCAGCATGTTCACCAGTGAGCTGTGTAACGTGTCTGTCGGTCTGTTTGGTGGTGGGCCGCTAGCGCACTGGTTTATCGCTTTTTTAGCTGAGAGCAGCTGCCTGCTACCAGACACAAGGTTGAAAGCTGAGACAGGGCTGCAAAATATCGGCCAAGTTGTGGACCAGAACATCAAAACGATCCCATGGTATCACTGGATCTGGATTTTTTTTCTTTTTAAAACACTATATTGTTTTATCTGTAGAAAATGGATTTTGTATTTAAAACTAGGCAGCACCATAGTGATCTCTTAAACTTCTCATAATTATTTATTATTCAAAAACGTATTGCTGTTCTTATTCTTATGAGAGGAGGATGGAGTGTGAAGAGAGGCTGTTAGACGAACCGCCCAGTGAACATTGTGAATGTGAAGGATGCTGATGAGAACCTGGGCCGTGTTTGCTTTGCCAGCCTGTTGTTGTTGTTGAATGTAGCGCTGATTGATGGTTAAGAGGATCACACATGCATTTAGGGTCCCGACTCTTTATCCCCTCTCACTTAGTGGCCACGGAGCTGATTTAGCAGACTGACTCTGGGTAAAAATAACCCAGACAAGGCTGCGGTATGAGCAGCCTTCTGACACAGCACAGGCTGAACTCCAGACCAGAGGGCTGCACTGTAACGGTGAAGTTTACTCTCAGTCCTTGAAGGTGAAGTTTCTGGGAAGCGTTTTGTTATTTTTCTTTTTAATTTCTTCTAGTTTTTGTTAATGTGGCATAAATGCAGCCTTTTTTACCATCTAATCAGAATAAATCTGCTGATATTCTTATTGTTTGTACATGTGTCACTTACATAGTTTTTTAATTCTGATGTAATGATGTAGATGGAGTGTTATGATTTAATGATCCTGAGTTTATTGCAGCCATGCAGTCAGGTTTTCATCAGCGGAAAGCCAGGACAACTCGTTCATTGTGTCCCCTGCACAGCAGGACTTTGACTGAACAAGTTCAAGTTCAGCTGAGTTAATTAAAATGACACGCAGACATCCGTTATCAGGTGGATTCTCAAACACGGGCAAAACCTTCACCGCCACTGTTGATGCGTTTAGAAATATTCTACAGGAAGTGCTGCACAGGAATCATTTGGAGGCCTCAGAGATGGATAAATGTTGCTCAGATGGGGATTAACATCAGGGACAAAAACAGGCTTTTAGTAGCATGGCACATGTTTAGTACAAAGTGAATTCTGGCTTTTACTTTCCAGCAGATTTGTTTTATATCAAGATCTGAAATAATCTTAATCCAGTTTTCCAAACATTTCAAAATGGTGTGGAGAGAGACAACACTGTGTTTGGAGGCGGTGGCGTTGCCACACCAGTGAGTTGTAAACAACGGCTTATTTCCAGCACTTTGGTTTTTTGTTGACGTGTCACAAAACAACACGTTTTGTCGATGAAGGACAATGGCAGCTGTCAACCACTATACAGTCAAATGTCATATTAGGTAAACTTTGTCAGTGCACTATAAAACCCATGCACCCAGAGGGGAGGGGGGGGCTGCTTTTGGCTGAGATCAACGGTTCGAGGTTTTCTAACTGTAATCATAGAAAATAACATGGACGTGTGTGAGTTTTTGCACTTTCACCAGGTAAATTTCCAAATGACATATAAGCTTTGTCTCAGTCCAACCAAAGGACACAGCAGGCTGCAAGTGGCTCAGTGACGCTAACAATGCTGCCGAGCCATTTTATGAAAACTTAAAAGCAAAAATGTTTCCCACATGCTGACAAGTGTCTGTTAAAGAAAAATAAACAGCCAAAATTCAAAATGTCAAAGTGTCCATTTAAGGGAGCACCACGCTGTTATGTGCTTAGCTGTTTGAGTCTGGTTCAGCGCTGGTAGGAGGTAAATCTAAATAGCAGTTTGGCTTGTTAGAGTTTGGAGAAGTTAGATGAGGCGTTGGCGATGCTCCATAGAGCCAAACATGGGCTCATTACAGCAAAGCTACGATGGACAAACAGCTGGACGCATCTCCCTCTCCCTCTGTTTCTGCGTCTCTCCATTTCTCTCACCGACTCTCTATTCATCCCCTCGTCTCTCTTTCGTCCTCCCATATGTCTGAAGTGTCACGGTCTGTTGACTTCCTCTCCTCTCCTTTCCTTCTGCTTTCTGTATTTTGCGAGACGTTGAAGTCTAAGTCACATGAGCAGCATGTATGTTTGTGTCTGTTTGTTCTTGTGTGTGTGTGTGTGTGTGTGTGTGTGTGTGTGTGTGCGCGTGAAGGCTCCAGGGCATGATTTGTGTGTGTGTGTGTGTGTGTGTGTGTGTCTGATCTCAAGTTACCCTGGAGTATCTATTGTCAGTGCCTGTAAGCGATCTAAAGTGTGATACCGATGCCGCTCTGACTGCTCAGATGTCGACCTGCTCCCATTAAACACACATAAAGACGTTCTGCAGCACAGGAGCTTCTTTGAAAGCGCTTTCTTATGTGTGTACCGCCGTAAAGATGGAACGTCTTTGATCGCAATCAAACCAGAGGAGGCCCACCCTGGCAGCTGCTGAGAAAAGTCCCTCTGGTGACAATGAAAAGCTGCAAATGAGGACTAATTATCAAAATATTTGATTGAGTGATTGATTTATTGATAGCTGTATATTTTACTTTTTAAATTCACATGTGAGCAGTTGACGCTGAGCGTGAACTGTTTTAGTTGGAATGACTTTGACTCACTGTCGACACTTTTAGTGTCTCTGTGTTTGTGACGGCTTTGGTTTGAGGAATTATGTTTTCTGGTTGTCCGTCCATCTGTCTGTCCGTGCGTCTCCTTATATCTCAGGAACACTTGGGGGGGGCATTTCATTACATCAGGCACAAACGTTCACTTGGACTCAAGCATGAACTTATTAGATTTCGGTGGTCAAAGGTCAATGACGCTGTAAAGTTTTTCATTCATATGCTGATGACAACATTTCACACAAATGCCTAATGGGCTAAAATGGAGTTAAGATGAAGTGATGACGTTTTATGCCCAGAAAGTTAAAGTCCACCTTCGCAGTGACGTCATAATGTCCTGCAAACACATTTTTCCGGCTATTATTAAACGTTATAACTCGGGACCAGAAGTGGAGGTTGTGACCATATTTCACATCTGTTGGGACACTGAATCACTGACACTACTCTTGGGTCTGGACAGGCAGAGATGTAAACTGCAATTTGACTGTTTGCCGGAGGCATATTGACAAACAGGCCATTATGCGACTGGTGAATCTGAAAATGAAGTGAATGTTTTAACAAATTGTTAAATGTTAAGACTGTGGCCAATTATGGACAAACTACATTTCAAACATCTATTGCACTGATCCTGCCTTTAGAACAGTCAAGCCCACAGTCACCTATGAACGTCCTTAGTCATTATGCTGATATCATGACGTATAGTGTGTTACAAAACCGGCAGTGTGTTGCCGTAGCCGTGTGCATGACGACATAATTCATTCAGCCTGCGTACACCCAGTCAGTCAGCCAGTCAGTTTCAGCTCAGTCTGGCATCGTTGGATCATTGATTTTAATCGTTTCCTCTACCAGAGTTGAGATTACCAAAAGCCTTTTTTCCCATAGGCCATGGCCCTGTTACCATAACAACAGAAGCAGAAGAAGGTCACCAAGTTAGGTCGAAAAATTGAAAATATGGACAAAGGTAAAAGTCAAAACCTTTTCCTATTTTTGTCCCAGTTGTCTCAACAGACTTTGCCTGATTAATAGATGGAGGTTTCCCACACAATGACAGTTTTCCTGAAGTTATGTCTGCGACATCATGTATGGCTCGCAAGAAAAGAAAAGTCTCCTGTTGGGGAAGCGTGCAGATGGTGACCTGCAGATTCACACAACAGGAATTTGGGTAATGTGAAGGGTCAAAGTTCCTTGTTTAGATTTCAGAGAGCCAATGGACTCACACACATTGTTGTTCACACCAAATCTTCCCAGTCAGAGCTAAGCAGCTTCAATGATTTCCATCACGTTAATATTCAAACTGTATTCATATACACATGATATTCACATGGCTGGATTTGCACAGAAAAGTGCTGCTGACGACTGACAGATCTCAACCCTGCAATCTGACTGACCTGAATTTGTCTGTTGAAGTCGTGCCGCTCTGATAACACTCACTCCTCACATGTGACAGTTGACACATTCTCACACACTCACACACTCACACACTCAGACTCCCTGAGCTGCCGACCCCCGGGTCGTGAAGGTCAGGGGTCAGGGACCATATGAGCGTGTGTGTTGAGTCCTGAGAGTCACATGGGCTGTACTTGGCCTTGACCTCTGTGTGTGTTCTTGTGACCCCAATGTGTGTGTGTGTGTGGTCAGAGTGGGTAACAGAGTACTATGGCAGAGTCAGCAGAATCAGATTAAACTGTTTCAACGCGTTACTTTATACAGCAGTGTGTGTGTGTATTTTAGTGATTTGTCTATTGTTAATGGCAAGTTGCCAACTTTTTCTTTCTAAAACCTCATTTCCAGGGTGTGTAAGCACATTTGTAATTCATCAAAAAAGAACAAACATAATGTGTGTGTGTTTCTCAGTATTAACAAGAACAATCTTATAATAAACGGGTGAATATATAATGCAAATTGCAGAAAACCTGAATTCAAATGAATACATATGGCACCATTTGATAGGAGTTGATTACATACAAATATCGACGCTCTTGGGTCAGGTGTAGAATGCTGCAAATATTTGAGATGTTTTCTCCGACCAAACATTGTGTGTTTACTAAAACCTGATCAAGGGGAAATAATGTCATTTTCTTCCTGCCGCACAATTTTACTAAAACCACATTTGCAGTGGAGATAAAGTAACACAGCACTCCTGCTCTCACACACATTGTTTGCCTCACTCTGCCCTCATCCTGCTATCTGTCTCACACACACACTGACTTGTAAGCTGTCTCTCTTCCCCTCACTGTTTTACCTGCAGCCTGTCCACATGTCTTTGGTTGTGGTTTCTCTCCTTTCCCCTGCAGCTGTCCCTCAGACCTGCAGGCTGCAGCTTCATTGCTGCTAAAATGACTTCAAAAGTCGTCTCCCTCTCCCTCCTGTGTTTACCCACAGTTTAGCACCGGCACATTAATTAAGACCTGCAATCAAAAACCTGCGTCGTAGGTAGAGCTGGGTATTGGTACTCTATGCCTTTTTAAGGTGTCAATCAAAATACCATGATGGTATCCAACACTTCTTCAGTCAAACAATACCTGCATTTGATCCTTTTTGTACACAAATCTGAAAAAAATAACTATTAGTTTGGTTTTGTTTGCAGCCAATAACCACAGTTGTTGTTCAGTTTAATGTGACGTGTGATTGGCCCATTCCTCCAGCAGCTACTACCCATACAGTCTGTGACGACAGAGTGGAGCTCAGTGTATGTGACAGAGTCGGCAGTTCAGCGTGCCAAGATGCCAGCAAAACATTCAAAAGTATGGCCGTAGGGTGTGTCTGTGACGTCTCTGGAAAAAACTGGGAATGCGAGTAACATGATAAAGTACCTCAACAAGCATGGAGAGAAAGTATCGAATGAAGTACTCTATCAGTATGGGTATCACTTTAAGGGCACTGATGCTGGTACTGGTAATTCCTTCCTGTTCACCATCGGTGACTACTGTCTCTGTGTGAACTGTCCGCTCTTCTTGTACAAGAATAAAACACTGTTTGCGTCTCTCCGTCTATTCAGAATAAGTTCTTCCACGACAGAAGTAACTCTTTTTGGTAGCTAATTCAGATTATTTTTAATGTCAGACCTGATGGACACCTCTCCAGAGTCACGCAGGCAAATATAATACACAGCACACACACACATAATTGATGTGCACACATATTCACACACAGGCACGCAAACACACACATGCTACACACACACTTTACACAACTACATAGAGCATCTATGGCTTTAGGCGAGCCTTCAAGGCAGGATTTTGCAATTGACCTTGACCAATACGAGAGAAGAGCTGGGAATGCTGTGCATTTTCAGGGATGAGGTGTGTGTGTGTGTGTGTGTGTGTGTGTGTGTGTGTGTGTGTGTGTGTGTGTGTGTGTGTGTGTGTGTGTGTGTGTGTGTGTGTGTGTGTGTGTGTGTGTGTGTGTGTGTGTGTGTGTGTGTGTGTGTGTGTGTGTGTGTGTGTGTGTGTGTGTGTGTGTGTGTGTGTGTAATTATCCTTATGAGGGCCGCAGATGAATATGGTGGTAGCAGAAACCCCAGGAGATGCGGGGATGGCATACAGCACACACACTCTCACACAAAGAAACACACACATGATGGGATCTGTCCATCCTTTTTGTGTCTCCACAGGGGAGGGAGGCTGGAGCAGGGCCTACTTACACTGGCTCTCATGTGGGTTAAAATGTGTGTGTGTGTGTGTGTGTTATTGTGCCTGGATATATGCATCTGTGTGTGTGTGTGTGTGTGTACGTCTGCCATTGTGTCGGTATGCAGTTATAGACTCTCATTTGCCACATTCCTCTCTTTGTTGCTGTTGAATCTACAGGGTAATGGATTTATTAAGTTTGTCTGGCAGGATGTGTGTGTGTGTGCACGTCCACATAAAGACACACATATTGTGTTTGTGCTTGTGCGTGTATTGTTTCTTCATCTGTGGTATGTGTACTTTGCGCTGATGTTGGTTTTGTGTGTATGTGTGTGCCAGTGAGTGTGTGTTTGCGTCCCTGTGTTGTGTACTATTATTTTGTGTGTGTGCGTGTGTGTGTGTCCCAGGTTCTGTGGTCCGCTGAGATCAGATGAAAGGAAAGAGGCCTGTGACTGATCCACTCCTTTTGAACAAGGGAATTCGACCTCCCTTCGTTCTCCCCCCGCTTCTCTCCCCCTCTCCCTCACCCTCTTTGTGTCTCTCTCTCTCACCCCATCTTTCCCTGTTACTGTCATTCCCTCTCAGTGTCTCCCTCCCTCATCTCTCTCTCTCTGTCTCCCCCTCTTTCATTCTCTTTCTCTCTGAGCATGTGACCCACTTTTACCACCCACATCCCTCTCTCCCATTCTCTCTCTCTCCCTCTCCCTCTCCCTCTCTCTCTCCCCAAGTCCCATCTGAAGACAGTCTACTGAGAGCAAACCAGGGGACACAGAGTGAGAGAGACAGAGAATAATAAGAGTAGCAGAGCTGTCTGCATTCTGCTCGTACATACATTATCACCCTCTGTGATTTAGTGCCTAATGTGTTAGCAGTCTATGCATCAGTGTGAGTAAGTGTTTCTAAATGGCGTTTGTCTCAGAGACAGGCCGTAGGTGACAGAAAGACAGGAGAGGCTCAAAAAGGCGTGGTCGAGCCGTGTGACTCTGCCTTTCAGACGCTGTCAGACTTGCTGCTCAGAGTGTGTCTTTTTGTCGGAGGCTCTGTTGGTGTTTCTTCAGCGAGCGAGTGCAGCTTGCTGTTCGCTGTTTTGTGTTTTCGGCTTTGGCTTTGTCCTTCGTTGAGCGTGTATAGGTTCACTCGATTGGTCGTGACAGAATCAAAACGATGTCCTCTGTGGTGGAGACATATCGACAGCTTCTAGTTGGTATACAGTGACACAGCTCAGCACAGGGGCAACAGGTCATGCACTCTGTACTCTGCACTTTGTACGCGTTCTCAATTTGTGTTTGGTAATATAGCAGCTCAGCCTTATTTATCAAAGCATCCGTAGAACAATTTCTAAATGTGTGCGTAGAACTAACTGTCTGTAAGAACAAGAATATTGGTATTTACTGTATCCAAGATGCGCATGCACAGTTTCCCACAGGGAACAACGGTTAATCTCCCTTGCTCTATGTGCAGGTACAGGCTAATTTATGTGCAGACATGCTCCCCAGAATGCCAAATATACTCAATCTAATCCCTTTGAAAAGGCAGCATGGTGGAGAGTGGTTAGCACCGCTGCCTGATAGCAAGACGGGTCCAGGTTCAAACCTGCTGGCTGACAGAAATACAGTTTGCACTTTGAACCTGCGGTCTTGCTGCGGGTTCTGTGGGTTCTCTTCAGATACTCCAGCTTCCTCCCACAGTCCAGAGACATGCAGGTTAGGTTAACTGGTGACTTTAAATTGCCTGTGAGTGTGATTGTGAATGGATGTCTGTCTTTATGTGTCGGCCCTGTGATTGACTCGTGACCAGTCCAGGGTGTAACTGCCTCTCGCCCAAAGTCAGGTGGGATTGGCTCCAGCCCCCCTGCAACCCTTAAAGGATAAGCGGTATCATTTTACATGTGCTGCTGCAGTGTTACTGCCGTTACTGTGTTGTGTTCTACATCGGTTTCAACTACCTCCACACTTCATGGTTGACATGCAAATGCTGTAAGACCACGAGTGATGCACACGCATCCTCATGATATCCCCACTGTTCATGTGTGCATGGTCATTAGAGAGAAAGTTGTGCCTGTTGTCACTACGTTAAAATACAGTGTAATGACCAAATATGAAAATAAAAAACGTATGTCATGTTCCTCCAAAACTTGGGGACAGGACATCGCCAGATGGTTCACAGAACATAAAGGTTTTCAGAACATAAAATTTGGACACTGTACCACTTCAATGCATTTGGAGATTATGGAGATTAAATTTAGCCAGCTTGGTGTGGAGAGGGCCTGACCCTGCTAAATTCTTTTTTATTGTTAACAGGAATCATGGTATGACTCTTCTGTCATCTTCGGCTTGATTGGAAACAGCAAAGATGGTTGAAGTGTCACTGTTGCCATCTCTCAACAGTGACACTTCAGACTAGACCACAGTGCTGATATGTGTGACGCACAATTTGGCCCCATGATGTTTTCGCTCAGTTGTGTGTTTGCTTGCATTCTGTTGCTTCAGTATGGATTTTTAATTATTTTTTTCTTGTGAGCGTAGGTTAAACATGCTCACAATATTGTAACATGCTTCAGTCCCCCATCCAATTTCCTCATTCCTGACAAACAGCAGAGAGCTAAAGGGGTGTACTCTCTGTATCCCCCTCTCCATTAGTCCATTAGTATTCAGGATGTGTTGCCTGCCTGCTTGCTGCCCGCCACTCATTCCCCAGACAGCGAATCAGCCGGCGTTGATTAATTTCAGCCTATTAGCACCCCTCGTTCCCCTCCCCCGGCTCCGCCCAGGTTAAATCCCCGTGCACACCCGCGTGCACGCTCACAGGCGGGGGGTGCTGCTGCGTGAGCGATGGCAGAGAGGTTGCCAGGGAGCCAGTTGTTGTCAGAACGATATTAATGAGTGCGCTGCTCTGGCCCTAAGAGTGTGTGTAGATGTGTGTGCCAGTGTTTTTGTGTTTACGCGTGCCTAAGTGTACGTCTTAAATTTTGGTGTTTGTATGCCAAGTGAAGACAGGTCGGGTCTGTGTGTGTGTGTGTGTGTGTGTGTGTGCGCGCTGCAGAACGAAAGGTTTGGGTTTGTGTGTGTGTGTGTTCAAACATTCTAGCATATGTCCGTTTATACATGCATGCTTGTACAGGCTGTTTTGTGTGTATGTCTGTAGCTGTGTGTGATATCCAGCAATGCCATGGCCTGAGGGACAAGGGCTTATGTGTGTGTGTGTGAGAGAGGGAGTGTGTGTGTGTGTGTGAGAGTGTGTGTGCGCGCTCTGCGGAGGCCTGTCCTAGTTTCCTTCCCCTCGCCAGGGAGCCGGAGGATCCAAGGACTGACGCACATCACCTGACAGCCGCCCCACTGCTCCACGGCCCTGCACTGTGTGTGTGTGTGTTTGTGAGTGTGTGTACGTGACGGAGATGGAGTGTCTGAATTTGTGTATGTGTCAGTGGGTGTGTATGTGTGTGTGTGTGTGTGTAATGGAGAGAGATGTGAGAACGTGTTTGGAGATCCATCACATTGTTGTATGTGTGTGAGCACTCACGTGTATGTTGATGTGTGTGTGTGTGTGTGGAGTTGGAGAGAGTTGGAGAAAGTGAATTTTGGTGTAATGATCCCTTGGTGTGTGTGTGTGTGTGTGTGTGTGTACATCCTGGGGCAGAGTGGAGAAAATGGTGTCACATGAAGCTTGGAGACAACAGAGCTAACTGCGCTCTACTTAACCTCAGTGTGGACTGACAACACATTACCTGGGCGTTCCAATGTAAACAGGTTTTTTTTGACCGGACCTGTGCTACATGTACAGAACAAAGTCGTGCAGTTCACTCTGTCCAGTAAACGCATCATAATTCAACAGGACTGTGTCTGAAGGAGCAGCTTTTCCACCTCACTGCTGACTGCTACCTTTAGGCCAGTGGTGACTGCAGAGTCACAGACTGTTCACACTGAGGCGTGTGCAGAATACGCCTCACAGCGTTCGCACAGAGCAAGGAGCACGGCCATCCAGCTATGTGTTGGGGTTTTTTTTTGTCATGGAGCATGAGAAGAAAGATACAGAAAATAGTTCATCAGGTCACCTGTCAAAACACAAAGTGCAGCCACTGAGTGACGAGGAAATCAGAGACAAGCTGTTTGCATTTCATTTCTGTCACTTGTAATTCCTTCTTCCTTCATCCCTTTGGCTCTTTGTGTTTCCTGTGCAGCTTGTATTTCTCTGAATGGAGCCTTAAACTGGTGGTCATTGTCTAACATGTTTAATGCCAGATTTTCTATTTTGGGTCGCACAGCTCAGGGTGAGCTGTTCATTTTCCAGGAATGCTGCCAACTAACTTTTCTGTTGCTGTTGTATTCAGCAGCGAGCTACGTCAGAGGGCCACAGTCACAGAGAAACAATCACCCTATTTTTAGAATGCATCGACTTCCTTTTAATCCTGCAAATTGCCTCAGTCACATGTCCTGTAGGTGACTTTAGAATTCACCTCAAAATATTGGCTGTCACTATACAAACTACAGTCCCTGTGATTATTTTTTTTTAATGTCGTCTGTAATGTCGTCAGAATCACTGAAAGACTGATACGACCTCATGTCTGAATGGTAAATATGAAGCTGCCGCAAGCTGCCGGTTAGCTAAGCTTCGCTTAAAAGACTGTAAACTGGGAGAAACGGCTCCCCTGGTTCTCATTATGTAACATGCTTTATGTCTTTAATCAACACAAAAACTAAGATGTGGGCCATGCACGGTGACTTACTTGAGTGCCACATTTCCTGACAACCAGCAGAGATGCCAAGAAATCACTGCTCTCAGCAAAGAAACAGTTCCACAAATAACCCTGTAAAAGCATATTTTTAGTTTGTTTTTTTTAAAACCAACGGATTATATTGTGTTGATTAATTAGTGAGCTATACCTGTGCTCTTTGGTCTGCAGTCTTAATGCTAAGATAAGCTAACCAGCATTGGTGCTACAATCAATAGCAGCTAAAAAAAGAGTTTTTCAAAACATCCCCGAGTTGCAAAGTCAAACTCATTTAGAAGCCGAACTTCCGTCTCCACTTGAATTCGCCGTCTGTCTCTCCACGACTTTGATACTGTCTGTTTTCAGAAGGTGAAGGGTCACATTTCATGATTCGTAAAATATCCATAATCACATATTTTAAATCTCCCATGACCACTTCAGTCCATACCTTATGAGAGGCTGATAGCATATTCATAGTCGCACCGGTCTATAGGCACACACACTCACAGGCCTGTGTGCTTTATTAAAAAACTGTCATGAATATCTTATAGGCTGCTAATGCTGTGTGATACATTAGGATCTGAACACATTAAAGTTTTAAAGGCACATTCGACTGGCAAAGAAAGGAAGATCAGAAGAGTGACAAGGGGGGGGGGGATCAGCGTAGTAGTTTATTTTTGTATGATTTTAGAGTTTATTTTTACAAGTGGGTCGAATATTCTGTTATCAAATTGCCTGTCAGTCAAGTCAGAACAAAGAAAAGCACACAAAGGGACAACTGACAGAAATATAAGCTCATGGAAGACAAAAGACATCAGGAAAGTAATAGAAAACCCTGCAGTAGGATATGGTTCTCTGCCATATTGGCTCAGTGTGTGTTTTCAATAATTCAGTATCTCTAATCTCTCTGAGTTTGACCCTCCCATCTCTCTCTCATAATACTGCTGATCTGTGAGTTTGGAGTACAAGTAGTTTTAGTTAGTCCATCTCCTTCTGTCCTTTTGTTAATACTGCTGACCTGTGAGTTTGGCCTTGTCCCTGCAGAGGCCTGCCTCCCACCTGAAACAGTGCGGGGTGTGTGTGTGTGTGTGTGTGTGTGTGTGTGTGTGTCTCCATGTGGGGTTTGGTGCTTCGTCAGCGTTGGTGTTTCACATATGAGAGGTCGTGACCCCACGGCCTGGAGTACACTTGTCTTCATCTGGCTGATTACATATTAACACTCTGGACACACACATGCTCACACACACACACACACAGTCACTGTGGTTGAGTGTGTCCTTTGACCCCCGGTAAGGAGCGAGTTGTTCTCCCAGTGGTCGCAGGGACCTCACCCAGTTCATTAATATAACCCATCAGAGCCAAACACCCTCAACTTCCTATAGCTCACGTCTCTCCTCTCCTCTCCTCTCCTCTCCTCTCCTCTCCTCTCCAACAATATAATCTGTGTTTCAATGATGCCAAAATGAATAATTTCCTGTCGTTTTTTGTCCTTGTTTGTCTTCAGGTAAGCGGCTCCAAGAGTGGGTGTGTGTGATTCTGTGCCTCTTCCTCTTCATCATCAACTTCTCCTTCCTCCTGCTGCACTTCTCCACCGTCCACATCTACAAGATCATCCTCGGCATCGGTGAGCTGATGTGACCTCAGAGAAACGACCAGGCTAGATAGATGAAGCGTCCCTCTGTGAAGAGATCATTTTAACGCTACCCATCACAGTTACCATGAGACAGTTATTTCTAAAAAGATCTTTTTTATGAATGTTAGAAATGATTTACAGTCCACTTGAGGTTTTCGTAACACCACGATATTGTGTTGTGGTGACTGCCTGCACATCTAATAACAGCATATGTTATTCCTTTTTTTCTCATGTGCTTTCCTGTGTTTGTGTGCCAGTCCTTGGAATAGTGACGGCAGACTTTGCGTCAGGCATGGTGCACTGGGGGGCGGACACCTGGGGATCTGTGGACATCCCTGTTATTGGCAAGGTGAGCAGACATACATATACACTATACACACACAGGCTGTCGGGCTGCAATAAACAGTTCCTAGTAATCAGTTAACTACTGTACAAAGTAATGCCTCATCTTCCTCACTTTCCCCTGAAACCTGTATTCGGCCACGAATAAACTGGCACAGCGATAGCAGCTTGAGTGTAGAGGGAGACCCCCTCTGACCCCCCCTCTCTCTAGCATTTTGGGATATAGCTGCTCAACATTTCAACGTGTTTACAAATGTGATTCTTTCACCAGATACATCCTGGTCGATTGCAGCCAGTTTATCCAGCTGTTATTATTTGCTTTGTAAAAAGGACACTTTTCACTGCTTAAATTAAAGTTCATCAATAAATGTTTAATCCGATAAAAATGTATAACAATCTACCTTCTATCAGATGTTGTTACAATGTGCTGTAGAAGAAGTGACGATTCAAACAAAAGTGCAAGGGAGAAAAAATTCAAAATGGCAAAAACAAAACCAAATTGTTTAAACATTTATAATGCAGTGTCAGTAAAACAATATTCAAATAAACCAGCTAAATAAGAGATGTAAAGAAAATATGAGGGGAGTAATTACTTTCAGCTGACTGGCATCATCTTGTAGAGGTGCTGGTGTTAAAGCTGAAAACTTTAGGGCATCAAATATTTTATTTCAAACTTTATTTTCACCTCTGGCTTTCTTTGCTGTGAGTGTATCTCACTTTCTTGAGGACATCTGTTTACTGTGTCTGGCAGCTGAATGGGATTTTTTTTGCTGTTTTATCAAAATTACACTTGTAATCAGCCTACTTCACGGCCCATGGAGAATGTATTTGACTATGTGAAACATGTTTGTGACACAGTGGATTATTGACTACACAGAGGACACTGAACCGCACCAGTGACCCCTCCCTCCCTGACGTTGCATCACCATGGCAGCATGGCGCTTGCACCTTATTCCCCCGAGCCTCCGGACTGCCATAGTGACCTGGAAACTAAATGTCACTGTCTCACAGAGGGATCTCTCTGTAGACAATAATGTCCATAGCCCCCAATACACACATGACACACACGACCACGCAAACACCCCCCTCACACACACACACACTCCTAACCTTGAACCTCCACAACCTGTCCCCACGCAGTGCCAGAAGACACGTATACAGACTGTACAATAAAGATGGATGCATATGCACCTAATCCTCCCATTAAATTACATCTCCTACATTAATGCACACATGCATTTTGCCACATTCCCCACAGCCAATTAGACTAAAGGTTATCCGCATTTCAGCCAATTAAAATCATCGTGATCAGGTGCAGCCTGCAGATTGGTTCCTGTGAACTTTGTTGTGATTGATGGGATGAGAGTTCACCGTGTGTGTGTGTGTGTGTGTGTGTGTATTTCATCCTGTATTTGTTCTATTTATGAAATATTCATTGATAATTCATTAGTGGAAATGTTGAAGCACATATGTGTTTTGAGACCTGAAGCAAGCATCCTCATTAAAGCGATAGTTATAATTTATGCCAAACCCATATTATCAATGTATGATTAATAATCTTGCTGTATTATTTCATCAAAACTGATGTCACGTGAATCTCATACTACTACAACCTGAAAAGCTTAGAATAAAAGTTCATCATGACGACATGCACTATGTGATCATAAAAGGGTCTGTAGTCTTTAATGCCATGTGTGCATTGTCATTATGATAACAAAGCAGTTCTCTCTTAGTCTTCAAGTCAAACTCCTCACAACTGAGTAGATCTATTTAAAGAGTGCAGTTTTTCAGTGTGTTAGCTGTCAGAAGAAGCGCCTGCAGAGTGGTACATGACCGCTGCAGTCTTGTGTGCCCACTATTTGATGTTCAAAAACCATTTAAAGTCACTAATGTCTGTAATTCCAATGTTACGGCGTGTGATGCTGGAGTGGCCTGTTTACATACATAGTTAATTTCTTTTGATTAGATGTTTACATGCAAACCATTTACAATTATTAATAGGGAAGTTGCTGGCGAAGACATTTCTTACATTTTAATGCAGTAACCTGATTTAATGACTAACTAGTGTGAAACTAGCCAGTAGAGGCTTTATGACTGCTCACTGTAGTTTGACACTGGTGACGAAAGTAAATACAGAGGAAGATATCAGTGGAGGTGCTGTACAATAATCTTCTAAAGTAAAGAATACCATGGATTTCTCATGGTTTTGTTCATGCAGGCCAACACATATCAGAATTTGAGTGCTCCATGCTGAGTCCAACATTCAACCATATGTGTATTTTATATTACATTGGGTCTTTTTTTTTTTTGGTAAAACTCCAGTTTCAGATTCTTTTTGGTTATTGGTTAGGATGACGACAGCCTTATACTGTGTGATATGCATCACTTTCCGATTAATTGGGATTTAAGATTAGTGTGGACTGAATCAAATGAAAAGCATTGTGTAAATTAGTTTCAAAGACACAAAACACAATCCCTGTTAACAGCTTAATAATGAGTTGCAGCAGTCATTTTACTTCCAGTTGTTTGTTGGCCTCTAAAATGGTAATATTTAATTCATCAGACTGTGGAGAGTTAATATTTGCACACAGGAGACAGTTTGTCTGAGATAAGTCCCTTTACTGCATCCAGCCTGACACTAAGTGGCTCTCGATTGCACAGTTCAATATTAAACATACATGTTAACATTTGATGCATTGTAGTGGCGTTAGCCCGAGGCTCATTTTCATCTGTGGTCTCCCGGCAGGTCACGTTTATCGTGTCCTACCTGGTGACAGAACAGCACGAAACAAACTAGACAAACAAGACGAAAGCACTAAATCCAAATTACACACAGTCGTACAGTACACACATACACACCGTGATGGTGTCAGATACGTCAAAACAGGGATATTTGTGTACCAAACAAAAGGAATAAAAGACAGAATCATTGGTGGCAGAGTTGAGGAGCTTTTTAACTGATTTTTCTGTTTGACTTTAAAGCTACTGATGGAACGACAACTCATTATATGGCCTGCTGGGGCGTTCCACTGAGCGGTGGCTTTCACAGAGCTGGCTTCCCAAAGGCAGGACGAGCAAAGGGTACAGCACAGTCTCTTATAGGAGATATTCTGGGAGGGTTTTCTGAACAAAAGTAAAGTGTGATGAGTTCTGATGGTTGTTGGCACTCTTTTGCTTGGGTGTTGATTGGGCTTTACTGTAATATATTCCCTTGGGCTTTTGTCTCACCATTGTCATTGTGTGTGTGACTCTGAACCTCATGCATTTTGTCAGGGCCCATTATTTTCCCAGTATATAGTGTTATGCAGACAACGCAAACATGTTTTTGGACATGCATCGTATCATCAGTACCCTCAAAGCAGAGGGGTTTTTTGAGCCACTTTTTGTGTTTGAGGAGGTACAATGGTTTGGTGTTTTTTCATGATGCAGTGTTTACTGGGTAGTTACTGGGACCAAAGACACGGCGGCAGTCACAGATTTGCATGGTGTGTTGGACACTGTAGGAGACTTCTAATAAAGACTTTAACGGGAAGAGAAGAATGAACCTTTGCAGAGAACAGAGGGATGACAATAGACTGGTGGATAGCGTTTGTGTGTGTGTGTTTAAAAAAAAAAAAAAAAAAGGCATACACCTCAGATGTGTTTTTGTTTGTTTTGAGACAGAAAAAATAGCAGGCCTGTGCTCCCAGTTAAGGTTAGTTTGAATATCAAAGAGGAGCACGATGGAGAACACCTGAGGCTAATTGTGGTTGCAGTTATAAAGCTAGATGCAACATTTGAAGCCAGTGTCGCTCTTTGTTATTTGTTTGCTCTGTCACTTTCTTGTTTTATGCTGTTTGTGTATGTATGTACTGTGTGTGTACATGTGTTGGTCCTTTCTGTGCTCCCCCTGCTGTTTTATTTGTTAAGACTTCTTTAAAGACGTTGCTCAGCTTATTCTATAGACACTATCACGCTGTCTGCACATATGGACGGCGGCCCTCCATAACTCCATCATAAGGGGATACCTAACAGTCATCATGGTATCATAAATAATATTTCCAGCAGTGACGGCCACGGAGCGGTAACAGCTGCCACTGGAAACTGCTTTTTCTCTGTGTCAAAGTCATCGGCTCGGTATGGTCTGCAGTATCTGAGGGAAATCTTTGCCATAAAGGTTACAGAAGGGACATTTAGTGTGCTTTTTAGGAGCAATTCACTAAAAACATAGGACATGGGAAAAGGAGCCAAAATAGCAGCAAAAAAACATGACAACATAGAAAAGCTGGCATAAAAAAAGTTTTAAAAAAAAAAAAAAAAGGAAAAGGTGCTTCATCATGTCATGCTGTCATTCACCATTGCATACCTTTACTTCAACAACGAAATCTCTAACACCTTGTTCTCTGTCAACATTGCCACTGATAAAAAGAGCAGTTGAAAAAAGCCACATGGAAGAGGAATGATGTATCAGGTACTGGTGCTCAATTAATCAGGTAATCTTCCTCTTGAATATATTTGCATAAAGGTAGTTAATGGAAACATGCACTGACTCCCTTGCTGTCCCTTTTAACATAACAGTTTAATGGAAACTATTGCTTTTCCCTTCTGAGGTTCTCTTAAACAAATCACTGAAAATCTGAGACAATTACATTCATCAATTCATTTTCCTGGTGATCATCTAATGGACCCATTCATGCTTTGTGCTCCGTTCTCTGGTGGAGCCGAAAAGAAAATCCAGTTGATTATTAGTACAATAGAAGGTGATGTTGCTCTACCTTATGCTCTCCCATACTGCGTCCTGCTAATGCTGTTCATTAGAAATAGTAGAACAACGATTTGCTTTGATTTGAATCCATAAAAGCCTTTTCACTCCGCAGCACTAAAACTGCAACGCTATCTTAAGAAGTGCACTACATTCTCCCAGCAGTGTTTAGAACTATTCCTTAGCGACGCATCGGGCTGCTGTGCTTCTTTTTTTTTTGTTTTTTTTGGCGTCATCATGTCGTTGAGCTTTAATTGACTCAACAAGGATTTAGCAGTCCTCTAATGACACCACTTTGAGGACAAAGTCATGCTCATTAGTTCCCAATGATGCCCGATTCACATTGAAATCTGCCCCTATGTGCTTACAGTTTAGGGATATATGTTTGAAGATCCTTCCTCTCTTACTGTTTCTCTTCTGCAATCTTTTAAAAGCATCAATACATTTCTCCTTATGTCAATTCCCCCTCTGTCTTTTTTGTTACAGCTCTAGCAAACATGTCTCTTTTAAGGCTGCTCTCTAGTGAGGCTGATTAGAGCATCGAAGTCGACTTAATTGAATGACTAATAATTGAATGTCAGTTCCCTACTTAAAGGCCATAGGGGGAAAAGAAGAAGAAAGCACAGATAGAAATATTTGACCAAAAAAAGAGAGAGAGAGAGAGAAAAAAGAGAAACCAAGAAAAAGTGAGATGAAAATACAGAATAAAGGTCGGGAGGACAAAAAAAAAAGAAGGGGGTGGAAGGGTGTGTCCGTCCAACCAGTGGGATAGCGCTGGTTGCTGGGGCGATTGGCGATGTGAGCTGGTGATTAATGGGCGTCGTGCGAGGTGGGCCGTTAAACGGTGTGGGATTAGAGGACACGCAGCGACCGGTGGCCCACCGTTAACTGGGAGCGCTGATGCCGCCCCGCTCGGCACGACCTCCGCGGCTTAGCCGGGCTTTCATCTGGCTGAGGGCTGCGGCGAGAGGAGGGGGGTGATGGGAGAGGAGAGGTGGGGGAGAGGCAGACGAGAACGGAGATGGGTACATAATTGTGCAGATATCAACAGATAGTTTCTGTGTTTGCGGTGGCACCTACCAACAATGTTCGCTGATAGACGTGTGTGATTGGCTCGAACAGCTAACACGACAATAATGAGTTTTCATGCTGATGCTTCCACGGCCACACACACACACGCACACACACACTCAGACTCATAGATGCACACTGTGGAAATACAGATGCAAACCTTCCCTTTTTTGCTTTTTCCACAGAGGGAAATAAATTACCTTTATCCTGTGTGTGCATGTGTGTGTGTGCGTGTTTCTTTTTGTCCTCTTTTGTGCTTCTGAGATTCAGGTTCAGTCTTTCATTTGAGACCCCCATGCTCTCACAGACAGGTGTCTGCCTCTGCACAGTGCAGGTGGGGTTTGTGTGTGTGTGTGTGTCTGTGTGTGTCTGTGTCTGTGTGTGTGTGTGTGTGTGTGTGTGTTTGAAGTTCACATTTTAGAGTTTGTGTGGGCATCCATGGGTCATTTATGCTTATGAGTGTGTTTGCTCGGGCCAACTGCTGTTCTGTGGTTTAT
This sequence comes from Pempheris klunzingeri, assembly GCF_042242105.1. Taxonomy (NCBI): domain Eukaryota; kingdom Metazoa; phylum Chordata; class Actinopteri; order Acropomatiformes; family Pempheridae; genus Pempheris; species Pempheris klunzingeri. The sequence goes on along the minus strand of NC_092016.1, from coordinate 22,567,724 downwards.
TAGGATGCTGGATATGAGCTTTGGGGTTGCGCATGATGCACGGCACCGCTGAGTCTTAGTGTGTGTTGTGTGTGTGTGTGTGTGTGTGTGTGTGTGTGTGTGTGTGCGTGTGTGCGGGCATGTGTGCATTTGATCTGCATTTGTGTAGAGACTCTAAACAACACTTTCCACCGTCTGTTTTTGTGTTCCCATTTTAGCTGAATGTAAATCAAGTAGAATAATGTACCTCTGGTTTTGTGCCTATTGTTGTCATATCAGTTCCATTTAGTGTAACCTGGATGTTTGTATGCTTACCTAAGAGGACAGAAAGTCTGAAACCGAGGAGACTTTGTTGTTTACTGTTAATTAAAATGCTTGTGTTTGGCCTTAAAGTCTAAATTCAGTTTCTTTTACAGTCTTCTTTTAAATAGAATTTCTAATTTCAACCAAATAAACACTATATATGACGCAGCTCTGTCTGATGTAAAATGATCTCAAAATAAAATTGTCTGTCGTGGCTGTTGCAGAATTGATTAGGTGTTGTTTCAGTAATTATACAGCTCTGTCTTTTGCTCATTATACGGCTCAAAAACAATCATATAATTGGCTATTAAGGGTCATCCCTTATACCTATCGCATAAGGCGGCTGCTGTAGAGGGTGGAGGGAATTACAGAAATCATTATTTTGTGAATTTTAAACCATCATTTTCTCTCTCTCTCTCTCTCTCTGTGACTCTGTCTCTCTGTGCAGGCATTTATTCGTCCATTCAGGGAGCACCACATCGATCCAACCGCCATCACTCGCCACGACTTCATTGAAACCAATGGCGACAACTGTATGATCCCCATACTACCGCTGGCTCACATGGCCTACAAGTTCCTCTCATACACACCAGGTAGCACACACACCGGCATGCACGCACAGAGTTAAATTTCCTCTGCTGACTATGTAGTAGTTTGTCAGCACTTGGTATTTTGTTTTCTGCGTGAAAACTTTGCATTGTTGTTACCTGTGAGGGAGAAGCTCGGGAATGTAACTCCTGCAGAGGTTCAGGCTGTCCCCCAAGATCTCACCCCTCTGCACTGATACCCCAACAAAACAGTGGGAATCACTGTGCAGCAACATGGCTTTGATCCCTCACTGGCTTCCCACCCACTAAAGATGCCAGCGTTCTTACAGGCAGAGCGCACAAAGCTGGAATGTGAATGTAAGGACTTTAGAAGGTCAACTTTACAGGGTCTAACAAACTGTAGCAGGGACTCTGTGTTGCAGGGTGCCAAAAGGTAGCGCAGACTCCGGCTGAAGTGTGTCCACTGATTAGAGGAAAGTATGGGGCAGTTTCGCTGGTAATCATGTGCACTGACCCTCCAAGTGCAGGGCAGGAAGGGAGGGACTGGAGGAGGAAAATCAGCAGGAGAAACGGAGCAACCTGTTATTGAGGAGGTGACATATCCACCTGACATGTCTGCACCTCAGCTTGAGCCAAAAGGTCAACTGATGGGTAGAGATGAGGGGGAGGGAAGTTGACATCGGTTAGCTGGGGCTACGATCTGGGCTAGCTGAGGTTTTATGGGGTTGAGCTTTGTATTTTTAGGCATTCTATGGGCTTTTCTAGACTGAAGTACCTTGACAACTATTTGAAGGATTGTAGTAACAGGTCAAAATTTGACTTTGTCCTGTATTTTGGTTTATCACCACATACAGTGAATACAAATTGAATGACATTTCCATCCGTCCCTGCTGTACTTTGTGTTTATTGCTAATCGCATAAAAGAAGGGGACTTTGCTTCTGGGTCTTAAAAGTGAAGAATGTGGATGTGCCTTAAACCTACATTCTTTCTAATAGCTAGGTAGCAAAAAGAAGTCTGAGTGTATCAAAATCTATGAGAAAATGACCCCCACTTCTCATTTATCTGATTTATTACCTTGACTTGAGACTTGAGTCTTCTGTAATTCAACTTGATGCACATAATGGTAAACTAGACGATAAAGCAGGCTATGCTTCTGGGGGGGACACTTTGTGACTAACTAATCAGAGGTGGCTCATGCCTAAACATAACCAATCAGACACGTGAGTATTCACTTAATGAACTTCACTTCTGGTTCCGAAACCTCAGTTTTGGTGCTTTGACCATCGGCATCTTGGTTACAGAACCAGAAGTGAAGTAACGTGAAGAAGTGAATGGAAGTGCTCAAATCAATGGCCGACGTCACAGTGGCTATATCCACTTCTTACATACAGTCTATGGTGCTAATTAGCAAAGGCTAGCAATGTTAACGTCAGTTGTCACTGTCACTAGCGCTGTGCCTAAATACATCCTCACAGAGCCACCAGTGTGGCTGTAGACTCTTAGACTTGTTATAACAACACATATAGTTCTGCTGGTTGTTGCCCCTTCACTACAGAAGTCAAGCATATGAAAAAAAAAACAGTGAAATTAATTAAAAGTGGAATTCTCCATTTAACAGTGAATGACATAAAGGAAGATGATAAAAAGAATACAGCCTGAGAATGAAGGTAACGAATATAAGGAGTTTTTTATGCCACAATAAACTGAAAAAAGGGGGAGCAAAAGGGAAAGTTGCAAAGGTCAACTGCATGTCCGCAGCATGGACCAGCGAATGAGGGGTGAGTGAGGGAAGATTAGAGGGGGGAGAGCAGTACCGAGGTACACTTGTAGGTGACATCCACAGCTGTCATGTCAGACACCGCAGGGAGTCAAGAGGTCACGAGACAGAGACGGGGAGAGACGCTGCGACATCTACACCTGTCATGTCTGCACCTTAAGAGGTCACCGCTAAGAGTTTGAGACAGAGGGTGAGAGTGCATGGAGAAGAGAGGGAGCGAGAGAGTGTGGGGGGGTGGCAGAGGGTCATGTAGCGGTAAGATGACATCTAAACCCGTCATGTCAAGCTCCTCACAGTGTCAAGCGGTCACCAGACAAAGACGGGGACAGAGGTAGATGGGAAAAGCTGAAAGCCGTGAGGTGACATCTCCAGCTGTCATGTCTGCACTTGAACTGGGGTCAACAGATCGCTGTTTTAACCAAAGAGAGGGAACAAAGGCATGGAGGTAGACTCAGAGAGAGGACAGCTGTAAGTCATACCGACAGAAAGACTCAAGTGAATAGTAAGAGTTAGCGGTGTGACAGACAGGCTGTACACTTCTGTTTGGTCTCAGACAGAAGACAGAAAAGATGGATGTGAACTAGACTTTCACTATGAGTCCTTTTCACTATGCAGGCCTTTAGTTCATATTTTTGCAATGTTTAGAAATTAAAAAAAGAAAAAAAAGGTTTTCCAGACACTTGGACAATCCATGTTAGTAGAGTTAGTTCGCTGTAGATGAGAAGCAGCAAGAAGGCACCATTAATGCCAGTTAGTCCAACTCTGCAGTAAATGAGGGAACTATTCAGATCCTTTAGTAATGACTTCAAGCAAAATAAGCAGTACTAAGAAATAATAGTTAAATGTGCTTTAAGGGGAAAATCTCATATTTTTCAACTTGAATATTTCCTATAAATATGGCCATAGAATATAGTGGAGTAGAAGTATAAAATAGAAGTACTAGAGTAAGGTACAAGTACCTTAACTTTGTACTTGTGCGAACATTCTACCACAGTAAATAATGTTCAGTGAAATAAAAACATTTAATCTCCTCTCAAAGTTTCCAGTTTTTTCCTGGCGCTCCTGTATTTTCCTCCGTCTGTGTGTTTGACCAGGCGCCTCTCATCAGACGGCTGGTTGAAGTGTTAACTGTGGCCCCTGCTGCCATCCTGAAAACAATATGAAGCGTTTGCAGCAGGATGCCGTTTTGCTCGGTCTTAAGCAGCTTGTGTGACCATTAAAATCACATATAAATGAAAGATGACTTTTTCACCTTGTTAGCTAATTTGCCCAATCACAAACCCACCGTGAATTCTCTAATAAAACTCTGCGTTATAATAATATCCAGGTGTCCTTCTGCTGTTGATGGAACTTGACTGACTTTTTTTTCAGTGACAGCTTTTATTTATTTATCTTATAGGTATGGGGCCTAAATTAAACATGCATATTACCTTTTGAAGACTTTCCAGCAGTCCCTCCACTTTGCCCAGTGAAATGAATCTACCTGTCATCCAGCTGTTTCACCGCTGTGAAGGACCTCTTACTGAGGAAAGCCTTGGCCCTGTATCATCTCAACAGAAGATTCCTCACTTAAAAGAAAGATGCTGTTTCTGACAGAGGCAGTAAACTGCTGTCCCCTATTCCCCAGCTTCCAACTGCAGCTACACCTTCGTTTTAATACCACATAAAAACATATAGTGAGAGTATGAGAGTTGGATCGCACACGGTCTTCAGATATTAAATAAGGGGGGGGTGATGATTCATAGTTACATTTGAACACCAGCAGGACTTTTACTTGCTCAATAAAGAACAGACAGAATTTGTAGGGACTGATTTTCTTGTGTGAAGGCACACAGTTGTGGAAGGGGTGAAGAGTCTCACCCCTGACTGACTGACTTAAATTTTCCCCTTGATGCCTGCGGTGCTGAGGTGATGGCATCGCGATGGAAAACAGTCGAAACCATCGGCGTCAGATGCCTGATCTCCTCTCTGTCTCTGTGACTTTGGCAAACAGTCTGTGCTTTTTGGGAGCCATCGTGACACGGCCTCCCTGGTTTTATGTAATGTTACATTACATTTCCCCTCTTTTCTCATCATTGCGAGTGTCTGTCTTTGTCCTCTCCTTCTCTCTCCCCTGCTGCCACTCTTCACCATCTCTCACTGTCTGCTCCTCTTTCCTCCCGTTCCTCATCCTCCCCCTCGGTCTCTTCATCTCTCCGAGGCTCCTGCCAGCATCCTCTCAGTGGGAGTACTACGCCTTCATGCTGGCCCTCTTCATTACACTAAACAGTTTGATCAATTATTCTATTAACTTTACTTTCTCTTGTTCTTTCTTTCTTTCTTTCTCTGTCTGTCTGTCTGTCTGTCTGTCTGTCTGTCTGTCTGTTTGAATATCTGGCCCGTCTCTGTCACCTTTCAGAGGCCTTGGCGGCGTCCTATCCCTGGGACTGCTACGTCTTCGCCCTGGCGGTTTTCGTGACGCTGACCAATCAGATTCACAAGTGGAGCCACTCCTACTTTGGCCTCCCGCGCTGGGTCACGCTGCTCCAGGACTGGCATCTGGTGTTGCCACGGAAACACCACCGCATCCACCATGTCTCGCCACATGAGACGTATTACTGCATTACTACAGGTTTGAGCAATATGTCAGCCACTTATTACATAATTATACTTAATACGAACTAGAGCTGTTACTTTGGTGTTTTAGGTTTTCGTGTCAAACACATTTGCATATAAACAGAAGGAAATAACAAACGGGGAGAAAGCGAAGGATGACATGCAACAAAGGCCCCTGCTGGGTTCAGACCAGGGATCTGTGCTGCCATTACTGATTACATGGACCATGTGCTCAATAATGTTACAAGAGTAGTTTTTAATTTTCCTCAGACTAATGGGACCAGGACATTCGTCATTTAAACACTTGAAATTATACAATTTTGTAGGTTTTATTTTATGGTCAGAATATAAAATATGTAAATGTAAAATGGTGCTGTCCAGTGCTGGTGCCTGTCATTAGTCCAATCACACTGTACGATCAGCCAATCATATAAATGATGGTTTCAGCTTTCTCTCTCTCTCTCTCTCTGTTGCCTTTATTTCAGAAGAACTGTTGTCAAGGATAAATCAAACCAATGCTTTCAAGTAATCAGCCACGTTTGAACAGCCTAAGATATCTTTTCATACTTGACAAACATGTCCAGAGTAAACCCCGAGTGCACAAGTGATATCTACTCATGTAACAATTTTTTGAAACAACTGGATTTGCTGCTTTCCAGCTTCTGTTTCTATGTGAGAGGGAAAACTCAACGGCTCTCTACATTGGAGAACAGCACAAAATATGTGATCAATTGCTGGAAAACAGCGCCAGCCCAAAAAAGAAACGGCGTCCTTTATTCTTGCATCCATCACACCATTGCGAAGGACAGAATGTGTACCATCAGATGTTCACCAATGTGGATGTTCTGGGCGGCCATTTTAGATCGCTATAATTGAAGCTGATTACTCTAAAATAATTTCACTAACAGTCCTCAGCAGATTGGGACAAAATGGCGGCACTGTCTGTCTGTCTGTCTGTCTGTCTGTCTGTCGGCTTCTTATAAATAACTAAAAGAAAATGTTCTGTTTGCGTGCGCGTGTGTCTTTAGAGACACGAGGCCTCCGTAATAGATCCACATTCAGTATGCTGTGTGCATCTGGGTGAGAGGGAGAGAGGGAGGGAGAGAAAAGAGGGAGGATACACAAGGGGGATTCAGCTTGTACGTCACCCTGTGCCCCTGCGGACGACAGATGTGTGTGTGAGCAAGTCGAGGGGGGTGGCACGGGGAAAGTGTGTTTGTGCACGCGCACGCTTGTGTACATCTGCATACTCGAGCATCTGTGTGTGCACTAGTCTTTTTGACCTCCTCTTCGGTTTCTAACCTGTGTGTGTGTGTGTAGTGGGGAGGTGGGTTGGTGGCGGCCGGGGGCCCACAGGGGACAGTGACGGCCCCCCGTTCCCCCAGCCTGGCTGCCTGGGCCCGGGCTTGGATTCCACTGGGGCTCGCCTAGCTGCCTTTGTGTTCGCCACCGGCTGACAATCCCCATGTATATTTAATGCTAACCTGCTGTCTGTTCTAACAAATAGGACTTCACAGGCAGAGGGGGGATGGAGGACAGGGGAGGAAGGGAGGGAGGGGGGGAGGGAGGGGAGAGAACGGGAGGGCAAGGAGAGGGTGGGAAGGAAGGATTTGGATGGAAAAAAAAGGACTCGGTGTGGTGAAAGAAACGGAGCGGGAGAAGGAGGAGAGATAGAGGGAAAGAAATAGTGAAATCAAACAAAACAGCTGGCTGCTTTTACTGTCTTCCAGCAGAGAGAGGGTAACTGGAGGGACACACACACACACACACACTCACACACACACACTCACACACACACACACACACACACACACACTCACACATCCCCGCAGCTATAGCATGCAACCTATGCAAACACATCATGGGTGGCGGTGTGTGAGCATCAGACAAGGGTAGCCCTAAGTATACACAGCCCATGTGGATGTCTCTATTTGCTTCTTACCAGTGTGTGTGTGTGTGTGCGTGTGCGTGTGTGTGTGTACATTTGTGCAAGTGCTTTACTTTACATACACACTGTGTGTGTTTGTGTGTGTCCTTGGTAATAATAGTAAAATTTGGGACGTTGTTTTTGGGCCATGGATTACCTAACTGAGCAGGCAATTGTGACAATCATTGAAAGCTTTCTCATTAACTAACAGGTGCAGTGACCAGTGACGCTGTGAACATGTGAAGCCACGTCTGAATAAACTTTTACTTGACGAGCTCATATTTAGCCAACTAACCAACTAACCCATGTTGGCTGGCTGCTAATTGACATAAACAAGCTACAATAGACTGTCTCACAAATTAATATTCATATGATTTTAAACATTTTTGAGTAGCACACTGATTCTACACACTCATGAAAATTAGATTGGATGTATGGAGAACCGATTACAGTTAGTTAGTCGGCAGAGTGGAAAACTAGCAACAGTATAGTTGTTTTAGCTTATAGCAACATAACCGGATTCACCCAAAGCCTGGTGGCGACCGTACGTCCATGCGTAGATTATCCACACACCATCAGTGAGCAAGGTAAAAACGTACAAAAAAACGGCTACGTCACCGCTTCACCATGCTCTAGTGATGACCTGTCGTACATCACCACCACCGCTACGTCATGACGCCACATGCATGTCAGTTTACAATTGGAATTGATTTTTCAACATGCACGGGGCGTACGTTAGACAGCTGAGTTACCCACTCTGTGTGTTCAGTTAAATAATCCCTGACACAAAAACGCCCCATCGTAAAAAGGCCTTTTATCTTAAATGTCAAGGCACTGCTCAGCTGCTTCTAAAGCACTGATGCTTGTATGTGTGTGTGTGTGTGTGTGTGTGTGTGTGTGTGTGTGTCTGAGATGTGTGCATGTAAGCACAGAGATTATTGTACAGTCATGCATGTATGCATTTGTACATGTATATGTACTTTGGCCAGCAGCCATACATACATTAATGATTTACCTTAAACACACAGTAACAGTTATTACAGTTCTGTAAACCATAAAAGAATGAAGACTCTGAAAATGTGTGTGTGTGTGTGTGTGTGTGTGTGAGCGAGTGCACATGGGTGTTTCTGTGTGTTAGTAGGGGCTAAGGACATCTCCTGGGAGAGTCGCCTCGTCCCTCCACCCCTCTCAGATGGAGTCTGTGTATGGTGATGAGAGTGAGACAGGAGGTTAGCTGTAGATGGAAGAACTAAGGATCTGAGGCGCTGATGGGGGAGAAGAGAGAAAGAAAGAGGGCAATAGAGGGAGGAGGAAATTGAGGACAGAAGAATGAAAAAAAATGAGGTGAAGGAAAGAGATAAAAACGTAAAAGAGAAACAAGGAAAGGAGTGCAGAATGTTTGGATGGAAAAGAGAAGAGGGGAAAGATGGAGGTTGGAGGGGTCGTACAAAGGACAGTTGGAAACGGGTCAATACGAGCCAGTGTTCGCCCTGTGGGTGCTGCTGGAGCAGCGGGCACAGAACATATCTAAATACAGTCGCCAAATCCCTACAAGGCTCCAAGACTATGGACTGATCTGTCCAAAACACTTAGACTTGTACGTCAGTGTCATCCTTCAGGCCATTCAGTAACTGCCCGAGTGTTCGACTGACAGCGCTGTCACTGCCAATTCCTCAATTCCTCCAAATTCTCTATGTTCCTTTCAATTCTTATCTTGCTTTTCTTCTTCTCCTGTTCCTCTCCTCCTTTATCCACCTTCCTGACTCTCAATTCGCACTTTCCCCACTCTGTTTTCTGTCCCTTTTTTTCCCATTTTTCCTGGCATCCCAGGTTGGTGTAACTATCCACTGGATCAGCTGGGCTTTTGGAGACGGATGGAGCAATTGATCCAACGACTTACAGGGCAGAAACCGCGATCGGACGACATGGCGTGGGCCAAGAAGACAGACAGATAAACACACTAACACGAGGACGGATGGACGGACAGATGGGCTTGCAGATGGAAATTCTATTTGAATAGAGATGAATGGGGAAAATACACACACTCACACACACACGGAGACACACAAACATACATTTTATTCATGACTGAGCTAAAGATCAAACATTCAAAGAACTGTCAAAGATGGTCTGAATGATTTCTGTATGCGCTGGGGTCTGTAGTGTACCAAGCTTTGACCGTAGGAGGTGAAAACATCACTAGATGATAACACTCAGCTGTAACAGCCAATCAGCTTGTAGTTCTGTCAACCAATGAGGTGTGGTCGTGTTGTGGTGTGCAGGTGTAGGAGGTTTCTGGAGGTTGGGCTCTCCAGGAGTGACACCACGCTGCCTGTTGCAGGCAGCTTCTTGCGCCACACACACACACACACACACGCACACATACAGACACACACACACGCACACACAACACAAACAAGTTTGAAAGTCAAATGTTCAGTCACTGTCTCTTCTGATTTCTTCTTGTCTGTTCATTTTTAAGTATTAGTTTTTTTGACTTTTCAAAGCCCTCTCTAGAAATATCAGCACCCTCTTTAAATTCTCATGGCTGTTTTTTTACACACGGTTGTGTGCTGTAGATTAAACATGTTATTAGACAGTTATAACTGTGCCTGTGCTCGAGCTAAGATGGTCTCCACAGTCCGAGAAATACACATTGTAGCCTCCCTGATAACATCTATAGCACGAATACAAACATGCCGGCAGTCAAGTTACAAATGCATACTAACACTTGGGTGCATACACACAAGTAGAACGATTTTCAATCCTGTTGGTTAGTTGTCAGTACTTTCTGTTCATCCTGCGTGTGCGTTGACAAATTGTAGAACTTTTGTTGTGCAGACATTTTTTTCATGGATCTCTTTGTACAGAAAGCCGCTCAGAGCAGTCCAGCTGTTTGTAGCTTTAGGACCACACTTCTATGTGGGCAAAAGCTTCTAAATGAACCTACTTACTGCATAAACACCAATCAGTAAAATACTTTGATTAATCCTGAAACCATTCCAAGTTAGTTGTAGGAAAGCAGAATTCAGTCATTTTGCAATTTCATGTAAATTAAAGATTTATTCATTTTCTCTTCGCATATGAAACTTGTAAGAATGTGTCTGCTTAAAATGAGTGGTCAGATTTCCACCTTTGTTAAGAGGCAGAGAAGGGCACAGCTGATATCTGATGGTTTAGTAAGTTAAAGAAGGTGTTGAGCAGGTGGCAAGTATGATGACCGTGACCATGTTTTTGCTTACGGGAGCACTATGACCAGGAGGTAGATAAATAGATCAATACTTCCCAAAATGTCAGAGTCTTTCTTAAATGCAGTGCATGTATTCAAAGTACAAAAGCTAAGATGAAAAGGAGAAAGTCATGAAGTTTGGATGCCAGGTTGATGTGTATATAAAACCCCGTTCCTCCATTTTAACATAAAGTGTCACAGCAGAGCCGTCTTGGCACCAGTGGTTTCTCTTTACTGTACTTGTGCCGTGCCTGCAGACAGAAGTCTTTCCTGCAGAAGTTCCGTCTCTTAGAGGACGCTTGTGGCTGCCCCAAAGGCCATTTAATGAGTCCTACATGTGAGGTTTACCGTAGCATTAGGTTTTCACAACCACACTGGACGGCTCGGGGCAGGAAAACATAGCTGATCATTGCCTCCAAAGCCAGCTTCTTGTTACAAGGAATGTGTTTTCAGCTTTTATTCAGTTCAGAACGGAGAGACCACTACCTAAAGCGCTTCCTGAGAATTTAAATAATTACTGGACCGATTGAAGGAAGCTTGAAAATGGTGTCTGTTATTTTCGTAACCTTTTTACACCACAAATAATCCTTTGGCAGTCTTTCACAGTTGCAGTCACTCAAAGCATTTTTAAACATCTTGAGTCATTTCTGCGTTCGCGTCTCAAATCCTCGAGCAGGAAACAAAAAGTACTCTCATCCACAGTTCTGCAAGATGCTAATTGGAGCCGCTGTCTGTGCCGTTTATTTGACTGCAACTGTAAATAGGAGACGCACAACAAGACGTGTCACAAACCTCTAAACCTAATTCAGAGAGACTCATTGAAGAAATCGCATGGCAACAGTTTGTCAAAAGAAATTAAAAAACGTAACTTTTGTTGCAGTAGAGAGAAAAACCATCCAGCTGCTTATAGAATGCAAATAATGTCTCCAGTATCTCTGATTTTTTTTTTTTTGTTTCAAACGGTGACACCTGCACTTTAGTTGGCTGTTACTAACTCTGTACTAGAGAGTCTAGCTGCTTGACTTGTAGTTTATTTCTAAGCTGGAAATCCCTTCAGTCACAGAAGGTCAATAATAACAGCACTTTATTGTTTTACTGAGTAAATGTCTGAAAATGTGTCCTGCCAGCACCTGTTCACTGCGATCACACACACACACACACACACACACACACACACACACACATAAAATCACACGTCTCAGTTGCATGCACGCACACACATAAATCTCCTGAATGCAGTCACACACAAACAGGCAAACACAAACATGCTCTTTTGTCACATTGTGTTCTGTCGTTTTCTCTGGCTTTATAATTTTCTATTTTTTTATTAACAGATCAAGCCTTGTATAGTTAAATTTTGACGTTCCATTTTGCAGCTCAACGCTCGCTGCTCGTCTTGCCTTAATGTTTTTATCTGCTCTTTGATTTAAATAAAGGTTTATTAACTCCAAATGTTCACTCAGCATGGTCATCTTTCTTGGATGTTTGGAGACGTCTCGTTGATCCATGTAGGATGTGGGGCTGCACTGCTCTGAGGATTTAGTAGGCGGTTTTAGAGTCACATTATTTTCACGTGTTTCATGTTAAGTGTAGAGTTTAAAGACGCCTGTTTATCTAAGACTATGTGCCCACAAACGGGGGAGTAAACATGTAAAGAATGTGCACTTTTTATTAATCATGAAGCCTGTTTTTCTGTTGGGGTTAATGCCACCTGGATCAAAAGTTTAATTTAAGAGAAATCCAATACATTAGAGTTAAAGTGCACAGCTGAACCACCAGCGCCCTCTAGTGTGAGAGTGAAGTTTCTGCGCTGGTGATTTTTCTCTTTACACTTAGATACTCAGTCATACTATAGATGGATGGATGAATGGATGAATGAATGGATGGATGGATGGATGGATGGAGTACCCAGAAGGTCACGTTGTTCTGCTCCACATCCCAGATTGGTTCACTGAGTGCCACCATCCAGGCTGCCTCCCCAGAAGGCAGAGCCCCTGTTGGGGGTAGAGCTGCTGCAGCGGCCCCTCTGGATCCTGCTGAGAGCCCGAAGCAGGACCAGTGCCAGGAAGGAGGGAAGAGAATGTAATTAGAAAGGAGAGGAGACAAGGACAAGGTAAAGGGGAAAGGGGAGGAGGAGACAGGTAATAAAAGAAAACTGAACCAGAAGGTAACTATATATGGATTTGGTATTTATCTACAAGAAGTTAGCCAATATTTGTATTTCCTGGTTTGCAAGTGTGTGTGGACCGGGGAAGGGAAGAGTGCTTGGAGCTGGAATTACTGTGAGTGCAGTGTTTTAAGTTTGAGTTTAGGGAAACAAAAGTTCCCCTGCTGCCTTAAAAATGTGAGTTAACTGAATTTATAATTAGCTCCAAGTTGTCTCATGAGTTTTGTTAAAAACATGTAAAAGTTGTGAAAACAACACTGACACACAGTGCAGTTAGATTTCCATTTATATTTTCTCAGTTTGAAGAGTCATTGTTTTTATTTTTATGAGAAGAAACAACCACGACTGTAGCAAATATTAAAGAGACACAGCAAGTTTTTACATCATACGTTTTCTTCAAACTTGAAAATATAATGGTCAGTGCATGCTGGGAAGTCTGCTGATATCCTGATGGTGCTTCTTTAGAAACAGAATAAAAACTGGAAATTTGAAGTTAAATTAGCTTGGAACAAATGACACTGAACGATTAGTTGAAATCCCTCAATTCTTGTATTTTACAGCTAATGTAACATTTTCTGTGAATCCTCTAATGTTGAATTTATTTGATCCTTTTGCTCTGAACAAGATACAGGTACAGGTTTGCTAGTGGCTCTGCGGGGTCAGGTCAGTGTGCTAACATGTTCACAATGCTAAAGGGACTTTTAGCAGGTATAATATTTACCATCTTAGTTTGGTGCCTTTGCATGCTGCCGTTTTCATATTGCTGCTTCACACAGCTGAGACTAATGGGCGTACGTGGTCATAAACTAAGCATTGGACATGTTCGAATTTTGACACGATGAAGGTAGAAGAAAAGGTAAGAACGTAGTTCATCCTGGGGGGGCGACATACATTTCTATACCGACTTTCATGACAATTCAAAAATCAAAATCAATTATTCGTACTACACGCTTTGGGGCTGTTAATTTGTTGGAAGCATAAAAAGTAACCAAGTTAGCAGATCACACATAGGCAGTGTCCGTCATCACTGAGTGCGAACACACACACACACACACACACACACACACACACACACACACACACCAAGGTATGTGACATGTTGCAGAGCTCTCGCTGATCTCACACATCTTCATATAGCTCACAGTAAGAGCTCCTTTGTCATTCCCACATTACTGCCATCACTTCCACTGTTACACCGAGCACTAACAAGACACACATGTAGCTAGCCATCTCTCTCACACACACACACACACACCCTCTCTCTCTGCATGGTGGTGACATATTGGATCTCACTATGCTGATGTGCTTGGCTGATCAGTGTCTCATGCTGGTTGCTATTAAAGTTTCTATCAGACACACTGAGACACAGGGCTTGATGGCAACACTTGCAGCAGTTAGATGCAGGGGCATGAATGTGCAGCGTTTAAGTTGATACTTCATTTTAATATAAAAGTTTCAGTTTTTATCAAGTGGTGGCTTTGTATAGCAGCGCTCGTAGTGAACATCATTAAAATGTCCACCTCACAGTATATTTCATGTTACTTGCTGTTGAAATGAAGCTCTCAATCCCTCAGAAAAATCAGAATTGCGTATATACACTTCTAAAAAAAATTGATTCTAGCGTTGCTATAAATTATAGAAGGATGTCTTTTTAGTTGTGCTTACGAATGTTACTCAAGTGTTTTCAATGAGAGACTCAGTAACAGTAAGTTGTATTGCTTGATAGGTTTTTTTGACAGAGGGCTTTTGATCCTGTTGGCTTCACACTACAGAAATCTGGTATTGACGGGACATTTTATAAAACTGTGAAAGGTCTCTCTCAAGCTCTAGTGGAATGTGTGTAATGACTATAAAACAGGTTGGTTTGCAACTCATTTTGAAGTAAAACATCGGGTTGTGCTGTGCCTTAAAATACGTGGGCAGAGCGCTCGAAATAAATGATTTAATAGTAAGCAGGTAGTGGGGCTCAAATAACCATCCATCGGCAGGGAAACCTGCAGAATTACTCTGAGAATTTGGTTTACAATATATGGTCTACTGAAAAATAAGTTGCCTTGTAGTTATGTTAACTCTCTGCTATTTAAACAATTGGCCAGAAGAAATAATTAGTAAATCAATACTGAAAACATATTGTGAACATTATTGCTAATTATTTATTTATTTTTCCAGGCCAATTGGGGGCAGCAGCCCTCATCTAGAGACGGGGAGGTCTATTCACATGAATTTGTAGTTGTGCTTATGGCTACCTGGTAACTTTAAGTTCAGTATTCATTCTCTTTTAGCTCCTTTTTGGTCTCCACCACCTCTTGAGGGAAATGTCTGGCTCTTTAGGTGCTGAATGCTCCACAGAGGTCACCAGTCTGTCTGCTGTTTTGTACTGAGCTTTTTTTCTGCACAGCTGGCAGAAATGGAGGTTTGGTGAGAGAGGTGTGACTCAACCAAACAGCTAAGTCGTGAAACCCCCACCCACTGAGCTGAAAGTCGTTAAAGTGCTCTGTGGATCTGAGGACTGCTGCAGAGTTGGGTTATAATTCTCTGTGGGTTCAACGCTATGAGCATTGTTAGTAGTTCCATTGTTGATAAAAATATTGATTAGTGCAGGTTTGTACTCAGGGTAGGGTAGAGGTAAAGGTAGAGAGAAGCCAATAATAACAACAAAGGATTAGTCATAGTCTGCCTGGCAGGTTGCACTCAGGGCAAAATAGTTCTCTGATAGAGGCAAATAGTATTTTTAGTTATAGTGTGCTGTAGTAATAGTATTATTTATGCCATAGAGAAGATCCGATGGGTGTACTATGAAACACGTTCAACATTACCAGCGTCTCTTTGCGTGAGCTGGATCAACAAACCCTAAACCCACACCCAGAGGTAACGGGTGTCACGAAGCTGGCTAGTAACTGTCTTAGGTAACTCA
This sequence comes from Pempheris klunzingeri, assembly GCF_042242105.1. Classification (NCBI taxonomy): domain Eukaryota; kingdom Metazoa; phylum Chordata; class Actinopteri; order Acropomatiformes; family Pempheridae; genus Pempheris; species Pempheris klunzingeri. Next base: position 22,552,284 of record NC_092016.1, on the reverse strand, counting down.
GGCTTTCTGCGTCATGTTCTGTGTGCATCCTCATTAAAAAAGGGCATTTCATGCATCGTTTTACTCTTCCTCCGCACAAAATTGCTGAATTTTTTCTATATAAATACTGAAAAAAAAGGACCAATCACTTGCCGCCCCTATTGTTTTTGATAATTTCCGATAGACTAATCGGTTTTCTAATCAGTGTAGCAGCGATGTCAGGAGCATAAAAACCACAGAGTCCACATAATAAGTTTGCCGTACTCTACACGTAACCTGTTCTGGACCAGGATTAGTTAGCAGCATAAGTCATCGTTCTGTCCTTCGCTAACCCACTAATATTGTTTTGTATGTGATGCAATGAAAGCTGTAAGATAAATAAATCCATAGTGTTCATCTGCTACCAATCCAAGCTTGAACTGTTTAGGGAGAGATTCACTGGTCCCAGTTGGGTCTAATTGGGCTCATGTTTGACCAAAAAGAAGTGAAGTCAACAAGTGGAGGTAACAGAGCCGCCACTCGTCTCTAATGTCATCTGTAAGTGTGGCTGCAGGTGACTCTTGTCATGGCAGGGTGTGAGGATGCAGCCATGCTTCTCGTTACAGGTAGAGAGGTGTGTTCACGCCCTTCACAGTAGCGTGCTGTGTGTGTGTGTGTGTGTGTGTGTGTGTGTGTGTGTGTGTGCGCGCACACCTCAATACATATGAGAATGTGTTTTGTCTGTTGCAATTTTTACATAATGTGTATGCATGTGTGTGTAAGACGTTGGGGTGTGTGTGGGCGCCTCACCTGCAGGTGCTTGTACATGTGAGAAAGCCAATTATTAGAGCCGACACACAAGCACTTCCTCACTTTCAACACACACGAGCCACAATGAAAAAATCATTACGCTTCTTCTTCTGCTGCTCCGCTGATTTTAAAGCGTTTCACTTGACTTGAAGGAGAGGTCTGGTGATATTCTAGGTTTTTCTTACTGTCAGTAATTTTAGTTAAAAGAGTTAAAAACCGACAGGGTGTTAGTCTGTCCCTCAGCACCTCCTGACCTCGCCGTCCCTCAGCACCTCCTGACCTCGCCGCCCCGACTGTGGCACTCCAGCCCCGTTTGTTCCTTCTGAAGATGAGAAACCTTAAAAACAGATCACCAGCATCCAGTTTGATTTTGTTTTACTGCTCCTGAATAATCCAGGACGGCACCTCTTTAAAAGCTTTTCAGTTTGGCTCTGTTGACAACTTCTTACAAGTAGCTGCAGATTGTAGACACACACACACACACTTCACAGCAGGTGCTCATGGAGGACAGATTGTTACTCATTCACTTGGTGCACTCACATTTTCCAGATTTTAGAGTGGAACTGCTGACATTTTAGATTTCTTGTGACCGTCAAGCCGCCATTGCTCATTTACTCATTGAATCTTGAAATGGACTCACTCAGAAATGACAAAATATTATTCTTTGGGCATATGTTTTGATTTATTTTTATTTTTATTTTTGCATACTCTAACCACAGTTAAGATGATGTAAAGTGAATTACATTTTTTGATTAGACTTCTTGCTTTATAGACCAATGACTGAAATATGGAATATTTTACCTATAAACATGAAACATTTTTAAAGACAATAAAATAAAAAATTAAGATATAATTGTCATATAAAAACAACAAAAAACTCTGAAAATAACTTACTTATAATTCTAGATACACCCTTTGGTCAGGAGTTGCACCAACCCCAGTGATCAGTGTGTGTGTGTGAGTGAATACGGTATATTATGAAAGGAGGACACATGCTAAAAAATTCCCTCTTAACTTTTTGGACAACTCTCTTGACTTACCCATATTTCTAACATGCAGCCAGATGTCACTGTGAACAAACCCCTGGCCAGTCCAGGTATTTGATGTGTTCTGTCTTGCCTTGATTAGTTACATCAGGTTTGCTTGAGAAAACACCTGATTTGCACATAATTGTCTTATGAGGGATTCTCAGTTTTGAGACTGCAGTAATCATCAAAAGTGCCATGTTGTGTTGGATTTGGAGAACCCACCTGTAATATTAGTTGTGTTGAGCTGTTTCAATTGTTCTTGTTTGAGTTGTTCATTGAACACTTGTACATTTTGCCAGTACACCTAGTTTGCAATGGGGGTTAGATTATTTTGAGTGCAACTGTACTTATCAGTAACAGCTTGGCAGGGGAAGTTGCTGCGATGCCACCTGGTGGTTGTATTCAAAACACTCCAGTACGGGGCAAGTTTACATAAAATATCATACAACAACTGATGTTTTACACAATCAAGCTGACTTGTAGCATTTTCTGTAAGTCATGAGTACACCGTCTACCCTCTCTGTTGTTCAAACATTGGAGCATGATGATAAAAGGTGGAAGGATGTCTCAGTGCTTCCACAGATCAACCTGGAGCTGAGAGCTCAGGAAGTCACGCTGCAGCAGCCAACATGTGTCCATAAACAGCCAAACATCCTTTAGTGAGACACGAATGCTCCACACCGTACATGTAGTGCATATACAGTATGTTTAAGTGTAGGGCAGGCAGACAAACAAGAGTATAGTATGACTGCATGCAAGAGAGAGCATCCTACACAGAAAGCTTTCATGGTCATGGTAGAAAGTTCTTTGTAGTATGTATTATGAGTCATGAGTAAACTGCTTTGTGTCAGATGAGATGTAACATGTTAATTCGTGAGCTTTAGAGCTGCTGGTTAGCAGGTTTAGCCACCGTTACACCCGGCTTCCAGTCTTTATGCTGTGCTAAGCTAATGGGCTGCTTGTGGTATCTCATCTCAACAACAGAGCCCATGAGCATATTTCTATTTAAATGCAGAACTACTCCTTTAATGGTTCTCATCAAATAGCACCAAGAGTCTTATCACAAACAGAAAAGCAGGAAGAAAAACAACAGCACAAAAACAAACAAAATGAAATTACGTGTGTAAACATGAGTGTATGCTTTCTGTATGAGTAGTTGAGGGTAAAGGGAGGGCAGAGGGGGGAGGAAACACTGTTGGACTCTGGTGTCCGTTTTTATACATTTATACATTCTAAAGTCTGTAATAAACTCTTGATAAATCAGTTTTTCTCAGGATGCTTTGCAGTCGTATTCTGAGATCACAGAAGAAAAGAAAGGGATCACGATCAGTCTGCCTTATTGCAAAGTGGTAACGTTGGTAACCACCGCAAATGCTTCCACTACACTATTAGCATTACAGTTATTTATTACTGTTTATGTTGTTGACAGCAGAATCAGTCAAATATGTAAATGTGAACAAACAACAGTGATACTCCATTCATACTTCATAGCTCTTTGTTAGTATGTAAACATTTAATTTAGTTTATATGCTAAATTAATTAAATTAATTAAAATTGTATTCATACTCAGCAGTGCAGTAGGTGAGCATGAATGGGTGGGGGCTGATGGGTGAGTGTGAGGGTGAGGGGAGTGAATGGGGTGGAGAGTGAGAGTGGGGAGCAGGGGGTGTTGCAGGTATCATGGGACTTGTGATGAATAGCTGACACAGGACTACAGGGACCCGAGCACTGTCAAACTGTCATACCACTCCCACTCACACACACACTGGGAATGCTAATTAGACATGAGCTGTGTGTGTGTGTGTGTGTGTGTGTGTGTGTGTGTGTGTGTGTGTGTGTGTGTGTGTGTGTTTTTCACAGGTTTCTCAGAATATCCTTCATTTTCAGCATTCCAAGATCTTAAAAATTCACTAAAGTCACCCTCGCTGGTTGAGCACATGACTTTGATTACTGAAATTGTACATCAAGAGTCTCTTCCTGTACAAAGTGAAAACATAAAGCCAAGACAGGAACCTCCGAGTTTCTTGGGGGTGTTACTTCTGCCCTGCAATTGAATCTGAGCTATAATAAATATCTCTTATCATTTTCATTCATTTTGTTCTTTTTAAATGTGTTTCATTTTCCCTCTCGTCTTTTAAATGTTCTTTTTTTATCAGATGCAAGACGCAGGTTCTTTGTGTTTGAAATACATACAGCTGAGTAACATTGCCAAGTATCAGCTGTACGGTTCACTCTTGCATATTGTCTGATTTATGGTTTCTCACCTGATTAGTCTAAGCTGGACCAGTCTGATCTCAACATGTCTTTTCTGTTATGTGTGCTAAAATGCACTTTCTTCTGATTTACCGACCGGGACCTTACCCTGACTGTAATTAACTTTATTTCACCTAACTTTAAACCTTCAGTAATTGATTTGCAGACACACACAGTGAACGCAACATTCACACGTCATCACCTTTTAAGTTGATAGGATGAATATGTTAGTAAACAGTTTCTCATTTGCACATCCAGCGGTTACAGAACAACATTATTATTTAGAGTTGTGTTTCTAGCCACCTGATGAATTTAAGTTTAATATTCACTCTCCTTTTAGCTCTGTTTTTGGTCTCCGCCAACTCTTTGGCTCTTTAGCTGCTAAATGTTCCACTTTTCTAACCAACTGCTCTCAGCAGCTGTTGGGGCCAGAGAAGGTGGTGTGCAGTGGGTTTTTAAAGGTTTTTATGTGAAAACAGCTGCTGTAAAAGACGATGTGAGAGTCGCAGATCGGACAGCTAAACAATGAGCTGACACTCACTCTGAAGTTCTGTAAAGCTGAAGGTAGGTGATGATTCAGGGGACACATTGTCATTTGATACATTGTTATTATAAGAATATTAAGTAGAATAAACATAACCCACCAGACATTAATCAGAACTTTTCTGAACAGACTTATTAGTAATTTGAACCAAACTTGCAGACAAATAACCAAATAAATCACCTCGCTCTCACTTTCTTGATCCGTCAGTCGGTTTCTGTTTGCTGTCAGTGAAATCCAGCCCATCAGAAAGTTGTTGAGTGTGTTTGTTGCCTACCTACCCTCTGTGAAAGGCAGTAACAGGCAAATCTTATATTCCTGATTATTTCTACCAATTTGCACCTTGCATGCTTTTTCGTGTTCATGAATTAAGTTCGCTGCTTATGTTTGAGCAGTGGTTCTCAGTTGTGCTCCTCAGGGCTCAGAGACCTGGTGAGTTTCATTTTAGCCATCGAATCAGAAACTGATTCTCACCTGGGATGCGTAGTGAATGCAGTCATCACCATTACTGCTACATTGGCTCAACTTTATTCAGGTGACTGAAAGCATGTCGTGCGTTTCAATCGTTGTCCATCTTCTGAGCCTTTTTTGCTGTTTTAAATCTGCGTGTAATTTGTCTTTAAAAATCTGGTCTGTAAAAGAGGTAATGTATTCAGTTATTACGCATGTGAATGCTTAAAACATAGTCACATGTTTAGTAATGGTTCGATTGAGGGTTTGATTCAGTGATAGAGGCGTATTACTAATGGATCCGTGGGATGCCACATCACACAATTCTATTTAAAGGGATGACGTGGACAATGTTTCACATCTTCACCCTCGCATTTTCTCATCTGTTAAGTTCCATGGAAGGAAATTAATTAAAAAGGATGGATGACAATGAATCTGAATTGTCACCGAAGGTGTGAGTGTGAATGGTTGTCGGTCCCTGTGTGTCGGCCCTGTGATGGGGACCAGTCCAGGGTGAACCCCGCCTCTCACCCACCCTGAAGGATAAGTGACATAGACAATGTATGGATGGGAAGATGACTGTGATAAAGATGGCTACTTTTCAGATTTCCTCCTGGTTTTGTCAGTGTGAAGGACAAGGTTTGAGGACGGCTGGGTGAAGTCCTCCCCCTGCTGGTTACTGTAAACATTTTAGTGAAGCCCCAGCAGATGGCAGCATTGCACCTCAAACTGCAGGATGTGGCCTTCAAACACAGCAGGCCGCCAGAGCACGGCTCAAACACTGGAGCATGGAGATGAGTGCTGTTTGATTTATTTAGTCCTCTCAGATGCCCGCTGCCGACTGTCCAAGAAAAACCGTAGTGTGTGGCTCAAATTTGATCCCACTTTCACTTGTTTTAACTAAATCTGGTTGGTGCCATTGTTGGCCCTGTCCATCAACCATCTACCCCTTCTTGCCTTTCCCCATCTGCTGGTGCTTATCTTCATCTGTTCATCATTCATCTGGCCAGATATTCAGCTTCCTGTCCCTCCATTATTCAGCTTCCTCTCCCTCCAAAATCCACCCATTTCTTGCCATAATTTCGTGTCTGCATAATCCATCTGTCTTCCCATCTCTCCACCATGTTTCCCTTTTTAAAAAACACATGGCTGCACAGGAAATTGGACTTTCTCAATCAGAGAAATTGGGGGGAAAAAAAGCAAAAATATAGAGAATGAATCTAAGAAAACTCTTCGCAACTAAGCTACTTTTATTAAGCAGCAACAGCGCGTGTGTGTGTGTGTGCATGTCTCGTGTTTTAATAATATGCTGAATATTTTACAAGATTAATATAATGTAATGAGCAGAAGATATTGTTCCATGTGTGTTAAAAAACAGGGTCCTGTTGATTATAAGCTATTTTATATGTGTGTAGCAAAACAAATTTTATTCTTTTATTTTATAAAAACAAGTAGATGATTAACTGATCACATCCTGTGTGTGTGTATGTGTGTGTGTGTCAGTAAAGAAGACGACACTCATCATCAACATCATCTGTTGTTTCCATGTACACACACAGTAATTTGATATGTAAACTGACATATGCTATAAAGACATGTAAATGATGCGTTTTTATAAAATGAGTTAAAGACAGTTTTTTCATTTGTTCCTTCTCCTAAAAAGTAATGCCGTCTTTAACGTGAAAAAGGATGATTTGAATCTGCTAGAGAGGCAGAAAAGGTGGAGAGGAAGAGGTGAAGAAGGAATAACACGCAGGAAGGAGCAGAGATAAAGGAGGAGTTAGAATGAACGCAGAAGGCGAAACGAGGAATAATAAACAAAGAGGGAACAAAAGGGGGAAGATGGAGAGAGGGAGGGAGGGAGGGAGAGAAAGCATGCTGTCTGTGGGTTGAAAAGACGTGGGCTGTTATTTTATTTCCTCTGTGGGTACGCAACAACAGCGCTGTCTGTCTGAGGTGCTGACACAGCAGAAGTGTGAGGAGACATTTTACACAGACACACACACACAAACCAAAATGCATACATGCGCACACTCAAACACACACACACACACACAAACAAACACACAAACACACACACACAGCCCTCCCCCCTACCCTGTACCACTCAAACATGGGAGCACACACTCAACAGACAAAAACATGCTTTCACACACAAACTGCATGCCTATATCCATCTGTATTTGCAAGCAGAGACAATGTTAGGCCATAGTGCTTTGAAAAGGTGTGTGTGTGTGTGTGTGTGTGTGTGTCCCTGGAGTCTTGCAGTGATCTGGGTTTAATTTGACCAGCCAGGCGGTCGAAGCCAGGGCCTCAGCAAACATGTGTGTTTGTGGGTGTGTGTGTGTAGGTGTGTGTTGGGGGGTGGGGGTGCTGACCTTAGTGTTGAGGTGAGGTAGAGATCAATTCCGAGGCAAACAGAGAGGTTGAGACACAACTCACCATCATCTCCACCTTTCACTCCTCTGTCTCCTTCCCTCCTTCAATCTCTCCTCAATCCCTCCTTCTCCCTGTGCTAATATTAAGTGTGTGTGTGTGTGTGTGAGAGAGAGAGAGAGAGAGAACGAAGAGGATCAGTAGAGGAGAAAACTTGATTGATCCCAAGCTAATAACCACAGTTGAGTCTCCACCGCACACTGACCGACTGAACTCCAGGCTTCCAGCCAAAACAAAGCAGTCCGTCTCAAACAATTTCTTTCAATCTCTCTCTCTCTCTCTCTCTCTCTGTCTGTCTCTCACACACACACACACAAACACTCTCACACATGCAAGTAACATGCATGAAAACCACACAAATATATTAACCTGAACATGTCAGCTTCTAAATTACTATGATTTGGTGAAGTAACAAGAAACAGTATCTATCAATTACTTTGTGTCTGACAGAGAGAAAGTTGGTGAGTTTGTGTGTGTGTGTGTGTGTGTGTGTGTATTGTGTGTGTGTGTGTGTGTGTGTGTGTGTGTGTGTATTGTGTGACCCTCCAGACAATAGATTTTCATCCAGTAGCTTTTTAATTGGCTGACCACTCATTACTAATAAGATCAGTATTGATCTTTTTTTTCTCTGTAGGTTTGTGTATGAGTCTGTTGTGCATGCACGTGTGTGTGTGTGTGTGTGTGTGTGTGTGTGTGTGTGTGTGTGTGTGTGTGTGTGTGTGTGTGTGTGTGTGTGTGTGTGTGTGTGTGTGTGTGTGTGTGTGTGTGTGTGTGTGTGTGAGGGAGGTGTAGTGATTTCTCTTGATCTCTGTATTTGTATATGTACAGTAAGTGTGCTTGTGTCTTCAGTTTTGAAGGAAAGTGACAGTGTGTGTGTGTGTGTGTGTTACAAGGTCACACCTCAGGGTTTCTGTGCTGACACGCACACACACACCTGTGGTGAGCTCTCTGATCATGTGACTAGCTGTCATGGTAACTGTCACCAAGCGCAGTGATTGATCAAAGAGTTACGTGACAGGAGGGGGCAGAACACACATACACTCTCTGTGTCTATCTGGTAATCTGACACACACACACACACACACACACACACGGTGACAGGGTGACACCACAAAAGCCGAGAAAAACAGTTTAATTATGTTTCCTTTTTATACTCAGCAGATGTATTCCTGTTGTTTCTAAGACATGTTAGCGGCGTGTCTCTACACACAGTAATGTCCGTCTGCAGTCGGTCCACCGCTTCGGCCCAGAAACATCTCGACAAACATTGGGTGGCTTGGATGTACCGTGATGTTTGGTAAAGACATTCATGGTCCCCAGAGGATGAATCCTTAACTGCATTTTGAAACTAAGCTATGTGCTGCTCACTTGCAGCAGTTTACAATGATTATTAGTAAGTTTTAGGGAGAGATTTTGTTTAACTTCAGGCGGGGAGTGGCTAGATTTTTAAAGTATCCAGTCAGATAATCCAACCTTCAGGCTTTTCCTCCAAAGTCGTTCCCCCAAAACACACAAACCTGTGCTGCTTGACTAACGTTACTGCTGGTGGACGAGTCTACAACTGTGGTTAGAAGGCCGGCCGCCCGACAGCCTCTCAGTCATAGAAACACCAGCAAAATGGCTGTCTCAAATGTAACCTTTAGCTCATAGTGAGGTGTTTGCTTTGTGCTGGTAACCTACTAAACTGTCTGATCAAAATTTGACTAGCTAACTAGCTTTAGCAATAAGTCTGCCTGGCCCTGTGGAGGACGGAAAGGTCAGAAAGACAGGTACATAGACAGACAGGCAGGTCGGCTTGTTACAGGCCCGTGACAGCCACAGACACCAGGTTTTTTCCATTTTTGATTTATGGGTTATGATCATTTCAATAAAAACAACAAAAGATGCTTCTAAAATAAGTTACATACCCTGCCTTTAAAACTGTATGTTACACAAATCCAGTTCACTTTGCTATAGTTCAGTTGTTCTTGCTCTACCACGGCCTGGCCTGGTCCCGACCTCTGAATGATTGTCACATCTCGTATCTGTGATTAGGTCTGTAGTTGTGTCCATTGACATCTGATTACTCTGGTTAGAGAAACAATCAATAAGAGCTTAGTTGGCATTATTAAGAGCAGGAACGTCCAGCCCGTTGTCATTCCGAGGGCATCACCCCCTTCGCTGTCTGATACCGACCGAAGAGATGATGGTTTGGGTCAAAATAAGAACGGACATGAACACGACTACTGGTTCAAAGTCCAGTGTTTGAATCATCCAACTACTCCTCCACCTCCATAGGTGGATTTTGATTGCTGCTCTACATTACAGTTCCCTGTAGTCTTTCATGAAGACGCAGAGAGGGCATCTCATAGCTGTGTATTGTGCACTGGTGTCAGGCGCCAAATGGGGTCACAAAGTGCTGGTATCAGACGACGTGGGACAGTCTGAGACGTCATCATTCTACATCATTAGCTCACTATCTAGCTATAGTCATGATAAAGATCAACAGAAATATAGCAGCGAGCTGGAATGAGATCAGTGCAGTTGTCGAAGTTGTTGCAAATCGACTTAATAAAACGAAATAAAAACCTTTAAAAAAAAAAAAGAACTGAAACAGACACTGTCAATGGCACTGGATGTCCGGCTGAGTGAATGAAGTCAAATGAAATGACAATTCAGTTTGAACAGTCCGACCTGTCATCTCTGTCACAAAATACAGTAAACATATCAGACAGTCGTCACTGTGGACACAGTTGCTGAATTCATCAAAAATAGACCCAGAATCCAAAAGCAAATAGATTTAAGCTGCGCATTGTTTCATCAGTTTTCACCCTAAATAACTCAGCCTACTTGGTGACTCTATAAAGCGCTGCATGGCCCTTTAGTCTATCCTGGTGCATTCAGGTCCATGCCAGGGCGCAGTAACCAGCATGTTATTTGACCAAAGCCAAATATTTGTGATGCGTTTAGGTGAGGGGTGAGATGGGATACGTTACATGCTGGGGTGAGTCTTCTAATTGTAGCAGGATAAAAACTATTTTTTTAAATACTTACTTTAGTTCTTTTTAAATGTCTCTATTCCTGCAGCTTTTAACAGGTAACCAAAGCTTCATTTATGGTTGGTGCCCCACACAGCTTTGTCTCTTTGTAGCAGTAAAAAGACATAACTTTCATAACTGCTGCATACTAGTGGAGTTTTGTATTCTCCAAGGCCGTAACAAAGACCGGTGAGCAGCATGGCTAGATTGTTTGTTGCCATGGTAATTCCTATCCTTGAACAAGTCTGTCAGAAGAGGTAAGAACATGCCGTCACACACCATATCTGACTCCATGAGCGTAACAACAGCTGGGCTAAAAATCTCACTAAACCTCTCTGTTTTTCTTGACATCATAATGCTGGCTAGACTTCAACAGAATTCACTTGGAAAGAGAAAAAAAACAAAAAAAAAAAAAACATAAAAAGACCAAAGTGTCCATGTGCACTCTTCCACAACAGATTGGCTGCTTCGGCATGAGAATGCTGATATAACTCCTCATCTTACCACGATCCCCCCTCAGTTATGTAATTCAAAACTAAATCAGGAGCAACAACAAAGCCTTGTTGCAGGCAGGCAGATAATAATGTCCTGTGAAACAAAGGAAATGATGAGACGGAGACGCACTCGCGGCTGTCAAACAGGTCACTCTGCAGAATTTATTGAGGTACAAAGTCAACTTCTATTGTCTGTATCCCCATTAATACACAAAAACATGCAAAAAACTCATACAGAGTGCAAATAATGTATTTATTTTTATGTAAGAGGTGACCAAAGGCTGTATTAAAACACTTAAAACTATCAGACAATGGAAAGTATCTCACAGCAAGTATTTGTGGAAGAGCTGTTTCATATTAACCACATCGTTACAGCAGACCACACTGCACAGTTTTATTTTCTCTACAAATAAGGCTGGTGCACACTCCTTACTCCCAAAGCATTCAGTCAACATCGTTAAAATTCATGTTCATGTTTTTTGGATTAGTTAAACAATAACAAGAGCGAACCTGTGAAGCAGGAGAAATGCTGAGGCAGAGACGTATTTGCAGTAAAACATCCCTGAATAATGGCTGCAGGCTTTTACCTAAAAAGTAATTAGTACACAATAAAATGTTTGACACAAATGAATAAATGTGACCACATTTAAAGTGCATCACACGCTCACAGAAAGTTGTCCAGATGTAGTGGTTTTATATCCGGTTATTAATATTTCAGACTTCTGTTGTCCCAAAACCAGGCTGACTGGCTCTTCTGTCATGGCGCAGACATGGAGGGTCTACACCAGGGCTATCAAACTCATTTTAGTTCAGGGGCCACATGCAGCCCAATTTGATCTCAAGTGGGCCGGACCAGTAAAATCACAGCATAATAAGCTTTAAATAACGACAACTACAATTTTTTCCCTTTGTTTTAGTGCAAAAAAGTACAAGTACGTTCTGAAAATGTTTCACATTTCATGAACTATCTTTTTACAAAACATTATGAACGACCTGAAATTTGTCTTCTCTGTAATCTTTACACTTTGCAAAGTCATCCCACGGGCCGGATTGGGCTCTCTGGCGGGCCGGTCTTGGCCCGCGGGCCGTATGATTGACCAATGAAATAAAGAACTGAACCAATGAAATAACTCAACAAATGGAATTATTTCAAATGACTGAATGAGAAAACAAACAATTCATCCATTCAACCTACCTGTTGAATGAAATATGAGTCATAGGTGAGTTATGAATCACAGGCGCTCCTGAACACACACATGCACACTACACCACTAACAAAAAGATTTTGACTAGAAACTGGGTTCGTGCATTCACACGTGTTCACATAGTCGAAGGCTGCTCATCAAAGGCTGTGGGTTGTATTTGGGTACGTGTGTCATCATTGTGTGTGGTTTCCTGTGTGGCAGCTGATAAGCCTCACTGCCAGAGGCACAGCTACCTGATCTAAGCTGCACTACACCTTGGTCACAGACTGTACTGTCCACAGACACCAACAGACAGACAGGGAGAAAAAAAGGAGGATCAAATGATAAGAAAAGCATATGGAAATTGTGAAAAAAAAAAAAAGAGTTGTAGGTGACATGAAGTAGTTTCATGTATGTTGGCTATAATGAGAGCAAAGAGTGACATAGGAGAAAAATAAGAACCGTAATGGAACTTAAAGCAGTTAGTCTATGTATGTGATGATCCGATTGCTGCAGGGTATTTGTGGTTTATGTTGTGTGTGGATGTTTGTATGAGAGGCAGTGAAATCTGTGTTTATTGATCCTGGAGGAATGTGGTCTATGTGGCGGAGAGAAATATGATGTTACTGTTATCATCAATAATGATACTAATATTAACCACAACAACGCTAAGATAAAAATATAGTCATGATCTTTGTATATACTTAAATAGGAAGCAATAATAATTGGTGCAATGATTGATATTAGGCTGCATCTGCACAGCTGTGAGGTGTGAGGCCACATCAGGCCACCAGATTATAGTTCTACAAACTACAAACTTTGACGTCACTGTGAACAAACCCCTGGCCAGTCCAACTATTTGATGTGTTCTATGATGCAACTAATCAAGGGCCTCATCAGTTGCATCAGGTGAGTTTGAGACAACACCTGATTTGCAAATGAGTGCTCTTATGAGGGATTCTATTCAGGGGGTTGAATAATTTTGAGACTGCAGTAGTAATTAAAAGTGGCATATTGTGTTGAATTTGGAGAAACCACCTGTAATATTAGTTGCATTGAGCTATTTTAATTGTTCTTGTTTGACGACAGGGTGATGAAGACACGAAGTATATCTGTAATTCAGTCTAAAAAACTATAGACACTTTATGGCTGATTTCTCGTCTTTTGTAGAATCAAGCTCTGATGAAAGAGGATTTTCAGTCCTAGTTTAACTTTCAGTACCTTCCCCTTAGATTAATTCTGAGATTTGTGTCTATCTCATCTAAGAGCCATCCTTGTAACAGTTGTAATAGTGTGCCAGTGGGAGTTAAGATCCAGGTGGAGGGATAAAAAAAATGATCTGGAAGAGAAGTGGCTTTTAATGTTAATGCTTTAACATGATTAAATCTTACGAAACATAAAAAAAAGAAAAAAAAAAGTGTAAACAAGCGGCAAGCGGTCTCCACAATCTTATCTGTGCACTCCAGAATGGTTTGAACATATGCTGAGTTATCACGTCTGTGTTGCTCTAATTCTTTTTCTCTGGGTGTCTATTTGTGAAGTTGCTGCCATGGGACCTGCAGGAGAGATAAAGTTTTTAAGTCTTTAAGGTGCTGTGATGCTGCTGTTTTACCTGTAAATGGCCTGCCTGTCTACTGCGGGGAATATATTTTTGTAGATTTTTTAAAAAGATGAGGAAATAATGGGCAGTGTGTGCTTCCATGCATTGCTCCATTCATCTTAGCTCCTACTCCCTGTGCACACCTTTTACTCAAAACCAGTTTTTTGACTGCCCAAGTCAGCTGACTGATACTCTGCCCTGCTCACATCTGTGGCCCTCTCAGCCTCCTGTTTGACTCCGAAGATAATAATACAAGAGTGAGGCTCAATGAGTTTTCCCCTTTGGAGCAGGAGCGTGGTTTGATGTGATGGAGCTGGGTGTCTGATGATGTTCATGTCAGCTGTTTCTGTCTTCATTATTCCCTGTGGACTGACACATTGCTCCCTCTGTCCTCCTCTTCCTCACGTCTTCCCTTTTGCTTTCTTGTTCTCTTTCTACACGAGGTTTGTAGTTAATATGTGTGTGTGTGTGTGTGTGTGTGTGTGTGTGTGTGTGTGTGTGTGTGTGTGTGTGTGCGCTGTCTCCCGAGTCTTTGGGATGATGAGAGGAGGGATGCAGTGTCACTTCAGTCACTGCCTCTCATCTGTCTCCCCCCTCTTGCAAGTGCATCCATCCTTAACACACACACACACACACACACACACACACACACACACACACACAAACACACACACACATGCGTCGACACAGAGACACACACCTGGGTGAGCAAGACCTCTGAGACATCTTTTTTTTTTAAATCATTATCTTTCTCTCTTACTGTCCTTTCTCTTCTCTTTTTTCCCTCTCTTGAGCTCACTGGCATTTCTCTTTCTCTTTCTTCCTCTCTCTTTCATCTTTCTCATGCCCTCCACATACAACCTTTTCTTCCTCTCTGCACCACTCCTCTCCTCATAATTCCTTGTTGCTCCTCCTCTCCGATCATATATCCTACTTTAGCCCTCTTGTCCATATTTCCTGGTTTTAGACATGTCACCTTGTTCTCTGCTCTCCTGCTCCTGCGTTTCCCCAGGGAGCCATTTGTGGGATGCGGCTCGCCTGTGTCCCTGCTACAGCATCCCTGATAGCAAAACAAATGAACTTAAATGGAAGCAGGGACAAGAGGGGAGGGGTCTGTGTGGAGCAGCCGGCAAACCTCCAACCCTGAAGGTTTGAAACTTATAGTTAGTCGTTGTCAGTGGCTCAGAGTAGTGCTCAGGTGCACTGCTTGTTACATGTCATTTCTGTTATGGGGACAGTGTTAAAATTGCCCTATTAACTCAATATAGAAATGGACTCAGTCAGTCAGAGGAGTTTGTTTTAACATGTAACATTTCTACCCAGTATTCAACTGTCTTGGACCCTTCAAATAGTCTCGTTAAGATTTGGACCTCTCACTGGTTTCATACAGTTAATCATAACTCACCCTGCCCGTTAACCAGACTTTTGAAAACAAATGTACTTTTTAGTAAAGTAGTAAAGTACAGAGGTAGAGATGTCAATAAAGCAATGGGGGTCGCTCATTGTGACAAGCTCACTGTGGGTCCCCTGAGTGTTACTCACCACCGTAGCTACCACTGAGACCTTGGAATAATGAAATATGTTTTTAAAGAAGTGTGCGAATACAGTGTTAAGAGCACTGCTGCCTGATGCCATTTTCCAAGCTACAGTTCTGTATTTTCTTTGCAGTGCTGAGCCGAAGCCTGTAGCATGTAGCTAACCAGAGAAAAAGACTGCTAGCCGTGTCGCAAAGTTGTGCTGTTAAATTCAACTAAGTTAAATTGTGCTCTTAAATCGTGCTAAGTTCATTCCTATTGACCAGTGGTGTTGCGATAAAGACCCAGTATTCATCCCAATCCACTTTCTATACAAAGCATTGTGGGAGAGATGTGATCAAAGAGGATTCAGTATTGCTGTATTGGGAGCCCCACTATTATAAAACCCTTCCGTACCAAATTACAAGGCCATGGACAAAAGAAATGGGGCTTGGTGCAAAGTAATGAGAAAGTGGTACGTTTATCTACACAATGCTTGGTCCTGCAAGATATGCTTACAGGCTAAAAACCTACTGGTAGCAAAGCATCCATTTGCTAATGAGCTTGTTTTCATGCATCATTTGCATTCAGATCTCATGTGTACGGTCATTTTCTGTGTGAACTGAATCAGTGCATAATTGCTTTACTCATGCAACTAAAAACACAACCACTCATACAAATAGGCTGATCACAAAATATACTTACAAGTGGTGCTACAGAAATAATGCTTGGCCACTAAACATCCAAGTTAAAGGATTTTGATGTTTAGTGGCCAAGCATTAGTGTTTAACAGCTCAGTGATGAACCTGTAAAAGTGTTACCCTGTAGTTACTCTACTTATACAATTTATTTATTACCTGTTACTATTTACTCATGATTTGAGTTAGAATAAAGATTTTAGTTGCCTCTGGTCTGTTTCTGGAATAGAAGAAAAAGTGGAAAAACCTCTGTGTTACATCCCTCAAGGGAAAAATGACAAGAAGTGGATCAGGAGCCTCATGCAGTCATGAGCCTCCTTGTTCCAGCTGCTGAGTACCGACAGACAAGCACTAACAACAGGCCAGCAACCATCATCCAGCCAGTGTCACCCCCAGATAATGACCAGCTGCAGCCTCCAAGACAGGGCCTTCCCCAAACAGCATGAGAGGGTTTGGTGAGCCAGCCATGGGAGTCTCCTGATGGGGATGAGGATGAGGATGAAGGGGGAGGGCAATCACAAAATGAATGGCCCACCACTACTGTACAGGGGGATGCCAACATGCCACCAGTGGGGAATACTCCCTTTCAAAATTGTCTACATAAAGCAACGAATATGTCATTCAAAAGAAATTACTGCCAGAATTTAAAAAAAAAAACTCTACTAGATCAGTTTAAAATCCATCAGCTGATATTTGAGGCAGGCCATGATATTGACTAGCTGTTAAAACTTTGACGTGGCGGCTGAACAGCTAGATTGAAACTGCATTGCAGTAATTTCCAAATAGTTCTTACTTTTTTTTTTTACCATTTCTTTCTGTTGGAGTTATGCCTTTAGTTATGCCTTTGTTCCTGTATTAAAAACCTGGACTGAATTTGCAGTAGTTCTTAGGTGCTCTCACAGAAGGAATTTGGTTCAACTGAAAGTATGAAAGATTTCCAAACTTTTGAAAGAACAGAACCTGGTGAAAAGTCATGATTTTGTCTCCGGATATACACGAAACATATCCTATAAAAAGGTCAACAATGGATTTTAAGCCTTAGCATGGGTTTGACATGGTCCACGGCAACACACCACATGGCCACCAACAGCTCCTTGATGACTGAAGTAGGCTGTGACGGCTCTCTCACTCTCAAAGCTTCCCTCCCTGATTCTGATGTCACTGCCCATCCGACACCCTACTCCACTTTCTCTGTACCAAGATACAGTGGGGCAAAAAGTATTTAGTCAGCCACCAATTGTGCAAGTTCTCCCACTTAAAAAGATGAGAGAGGCCTGTAATTTTCATTATAGGTACACTTCAACTATGAGAGACAGAATGGGGGGAAAGAATCCAGGAAATCACATTGTAGGATTTTTAATGAATTAATTGGTAAATTCCTCGGTAAAATAAGTATTTGGTCACCTACAAACAAGCAAGATTTCTGGCTCTCACAGACCTGTAACTTCTTCTTTAAGAGGCTCCTCTGTCCTCCACTCGTTACCTGTATTAATGGCACCTGTTTGAACTCGTTATCAGTATAAAAGACACCTGTCCACAACCTCAAACAGTCACACTCCAAACTCCACTATGGCCAAGACCAAAGAGCTGTCAAAGGACACCAGAAACAAAATTGTAGACCTGCACCAGGCTGGGAAGACTGAATCTGCAATTGGTAAGCAGCTCGGTGTGAAGAAATCAACTGTGGGAGCAATTATTAGAAAATGGAAGACATACAAGACCACTGATAATCTCCCTCAATCTGGGGCTCCACGCAAGATCTCACCCCGTGGGGTCAAAATGATCACAAGAACAGTGAGCAAAAATCCCAGAACCACACGGGGGGACCTAGTGAATGACCTGCAGAGAGCTGGGACCAAAGTAACAAAGGCTACCATCAGTAACACACTACGCCACCAGGGACTCAAATCCTGCAGTGCCAGACGTGTCCCCCTGCTTAAGCCAATACATGTCCAGGCCCGTCATAAGTTTGCTAGAGAGCATTTGGATGATCCAGAAGAGGATTGGGAGAATGTCATATGGTCAGATGAAACCAAAATAGAACTTTTTGGTAAAAACTCAACTTGTCGTGTTTGGAGGAGAAAGAATGCTGAGTTGCAATCCAAAGAACACCATACCTACTGTGAAGCATGGGGGTGGAAACATCATGCTTTGGGGCTGTTTTTCTGCAAAGGGACCAGGACGACTGATCCGTGTAAAGGAAAGAATGAATGGGGCCATGTATCGTGAGATTTTGAGTGAAAACCTCCTTCCATCAGCAAGGGCATTGAAGATGAAACGTGGCTGGGTCTTTCAGCATGACAATGATCCCAAACACACCGCCCGGGCAACGAAGAAGCATTTCAAGGTCCTGGAGTGGCCTAGCCAGTCTCCAGATCTCACGTTTGACCTCTGTCATTGCCAACAAAGGGTATATAACAAAGTATTGAGATGAACTTTTGTTATTGACCAAATACTTATTTTCTACCATAATTTGCAAATAAATTCTTTAAAAATCAGACAATGTGATTTTCTGGATTTTTTTTTCTCATTTTGTCTCTCATAGTTGAGGTATACCCATGATGAAAATTACAGGCCTCTCTCATCTTTTTAAGTGGGAGAACTTGCACAATTGGTGGCTGACTAAATACTTTTTTGCCCCACTGTAAATGACCACCTGAATCATCCTTCTCTGGGGATTGTATCATCTTCCGTGACGTAAAGGGTGCTAACTAGGAGGCCCTCACCAAACCTGAGGTTGGATAAAAACACGCTGTCACTGGTCTGAAAATTGGTGCTCCTTTTTAAGAACAGCCACGGACAAAATGTCCTCAAAGTGAGCTGCATTAAGCCTGAAGTGGTGCAGGAACATGCTTGGTCACGTCGGAGCTCCCTGTTTCTTTAGGTGTGAAAGATGAGCTGAACCCACCATCAGCACAGGCGGCGTGACTGACGCCGACAAAGGAACAGAAGAGCAACAGCCAAGATCATATTTTGCTGATCAATAGTGATATAGAGTTAAGCATGAGTAATTCCAAATATATTGTATATAATCTGTTCAAACCTGCCAAATATCAAATTTTAGTGGGAAATATCAGTGGCCCTTCAGCCCCCTCTATGGGCTGGTGTTCGCATACCCATGTTTTTTGTAAATTCCTGCATTTTTGCTGCTGGATAAGATGTTTTTTTTGTATAATGGCTGTTGAATTCCACTGGTAGCACAGATGTGTTTACCACCCTTTAGTGTGCGTCATTGTCATTGTGTTATTACCAAGGCTGTAGTCTGTGTCCAGAAATGTTCATTGTATTATTGTGAATGTAGCTATACTTTGACTTTATTAATAGGTCGGGTTTTTGAGTGGTTTTATTTTACAGACACAGCAGGCAGCTGATTTCGGTGAAAACGCTCAGATAACCCACTGTACACCAAATGGTAAGTGGTCTGTATTTGTATAGCTTCTTTCTAGTCATTTCGACTACTCAAAGTGCTTTTACATTTTATATTCCCATTCAGCAAGTTGGGGTTCAGTTTCTTGCCCAAGGACACTTCGACATGCTGACTTAAGGCCTGTACGTACTCCACAAGAACAGAGAAATTTGTTCTCTCTCCCAGGGCTGCGAGAAAAAAATGACGTCATTCTTTTCTCGCAACCCTGGTTTGGGAGTTCTTTCAGCCTGTTCTTGACACATCATCTGGGCAGAACTTTTTTCTCGTGTGTTGTCCGAGAACTATTGTGTGATTGGTCAGAAATTTTAAGTGGGCGTGGTTAATGCAGAAAAGCGGAAATGTTGTCATTCCCGCGCGTGACGTGTGCTGCAGTGGGAGGGCCCTGTTTGGAAGTGAAGTGAAGTCTGAAATGTCCTGGCCAGAACGAACTTTGTTCTTGTTCTTGCCTCCTCGAGAAAACTCTGTTCTTGCGGAGTATGTATAGACCTTTAGAGGAGCCGGGAATTGGACCACCAACCCTCCAGATTAATGGATGACCCACTCTACCTCTGAGCCACAGCCGCCCACACCACCTGCCCAAACAGCAGACAGACAAAGATAGTGTAGCTGGTGAACACAGTGTAGTATTTAGTAGCTAAAGAGTCTGATATTTCCCTCAGCAGTTGGTAGAGACCAAATGGGAGCTAGAAGGAGAGAATATATTACATGTATTTGTTAAGGGGCAAGAAACTCCAGCTCCAAAAACATGCTAATGTTTGCTAAGATGTCCCCATGTCAACTTCATAGAGTAATAATATGTCAATGCTGTGTTTACTGCTTGTTCTGCTTTGAAACAGACCCAATTAATGCAGCTTCAAGTAACATCTGATCATCCAGCATTTATCATACTAAATGTATACCTGTTGTATAGCTGTCTTACTTCTCTTAGGTGGGACTAACCTCGACAGATAAAGATTAAAATGTCAGTCTGTCTGACATTCTGTCTATCCATCCATCCATACATCCCTTTGCCTGTCTGCTCTTTATCCTTGTCTTCCATCCATTCATCATCCATCTGGCCAGCTATTTTGCCACACCCTCACACGCACACACACACCCTCCGCTCATCAGTCACCACGTCCCTCATTCTTTATGTCTGTTTCTGCACACATTTCTCCCTCCATCCACCTGCCTGTCTGTGTGTTTTCCTCTGTGCGCTGTTGGCAGCATTGCTAAAAGGCTGTCAGCTTTGACCTTTACCTGCACCCCCCCATCCCCCCAAAACCCTTCACCGCCAACATACATACACTCACACACACACACACACACACACACACAGTCCAGAGAGAGAGGGAGAGTGCTCTCACCCCCTCAATGTATGCAGTAAAGTACAAAAGAACTAAGAAAGATGGAGAGAAAGAGCACATGAAGAGAAATGGGGAGAAAGAAATAAAACAGAGGAGGGGGGCAGTATGGAGAAAGATGTGCAAAAAAGACAAAAAAGAAACTGGGAGAATGAAAGTGGAGATTAAAGCCAGGCAGACAACAGTTATTGATTTTTGTTCGCTTAGGACCAAAACACCAATGAATGACCTTTTGAGTTATCATGAGATGAAAATTCAGTTGAACTCACTGTACAGCTGCACTTTCACCCCAAACACGAGCGTTTCATTTCACAGGTTTATGTTTGCTTTAAGAGGGCTATGATGTATAGTAAATTCAAACTGGCTTCATAGTAAGGGAGATAATAACCATATGCAAATATGTAAATGTGGTTCCACTGTTTCAGAGGGCTACATCTGTTGGACAGAGCAAGGTAATGGCTTATACTCTCCTGGTGTTGCAGTTTGTTAGAAATAGACGAGTGTAACAAGGGAGTGAAAATTGGAGATGCAGTGTAGGGGACGTCTACAAGGACTACGGCAGTTACTACAAACGCAGTGTAGATGCAGAGTGCAGGACTTTTACAGTGCGCACTGCTGTTTATTTTCTGGGAATAATCGGACTTGTAATGTGACTGGACAGGTGTAAGTGTGTGCTGCTTTACACAGCTGTCAGCCTTCCCGGCGCATCACATCAGTGATTTTTCACAGGGATGGGAGGCTGCGACCGGGACGCTGCAGTGACTCACCCTGCTAATGGACTGCTGCTCAACCTCTTTGGTAAAACACAGCAAGCCTAATGACAATTCAACTGCAATGCTGTGATTACATATTCAAGGTGGGTCTCTCTTTTTCCATTAATTGGATGTTATTAGTGTGTTAGGACGAGTTGTAGCATGGCCATTTTGTATGTCACCTTTATCGACATTAACTTCCTGTTTCACATGTTGAGCTGGATCCTGGTAGGCTGTACACGAGCTGGTAAACTGAAACAATGTTCACAAAACGTGGGCTGATTTTGACAGTGATAATAAAGGCCTGCCTTGTTGATTAGGTACCCAGCTACATGCCAGATAGCTGCTATGGCATTTTTTTGCCTTTTGGCAGAGCCAGTTTTAATGCTAAGCTAAACTTGCTGACTGCTGACTGTAACTTCATATTTTACTATACAGACATGAGAGTGGTATCAATCTTCTCATCTAACTCTCAGCAAAAACCAAACTAAACAAAAACCAAACCAACAAATGAAACAAATAAGAGAATGTTCCCAAACCTTTGCTTTAAAAGCAAATTATAGCTATTTTATATTATGCACTTTAAGTACAACAGTGAACAGCATCTTTCAAAATTATACACTGACTTTTTTCATTGTACAGAACCATCAAACAATCGTGCTAACACTGGTGCAGTCTTTGCTTTACGTGCAGCCCCCGGTTGGATCCATGGGAGGTAGGCGAGTGCATTGTCTGTTTGGATGCTACCGCTGGCGGCACAGATGTTTTTCATTTTCCAACTCTGCACATACTCTAGTGAAAGTAAGTCTGCCGCTCAGGTGAAAGCCATTGTCCTCTAGCAATTGTCTGAACAGAGAAATGAAATGTGGATTCAGAGACACAGATTGAATACCGAGTGTTCAAATACAACGGAATGGACTGTCTTTAAAAGTTGTCTGAGGCTGGTTTTTAGCACCCAAAACCTCTCTACAGAGGTGAATGATTTGTTTTACAAAACATGGGCGATCAGTGTTAGCCTGCATAGAAATATATTTTTGCCCTATCAACATTCCCTTATCTGGTCCAACTTCTTTGACAGTAATCTCCCAGAATGAGCACCAAGCACAGGCGCCACAGAATGGCTGTGAACTTGTTGCATTCAGCCATGTGTTACTTGTAAGTGGAGAGAGCGCTGTTGATTTTGATAGCAGTGTGAAAGGTATTCCTGTGGAGAGAGAGTGAAAATCACACTTATCAAAGTCCTATGACAGCAATGCATTCTGGTCAGTGGAGAAACGGATGTCTCTGCTTTTCCTTGGATAGATTTCTCTCTTCCTATCTTTCAACTTCGTCAGTCTACGATGAAGCCCTTGATCTTTGAAAACTGACTTTCACTCCTTTGTATTGTGTAAAACATTCAGGGATTAAACTCCATTTTAGCCTTGCTGAAAGTATGAAATCATGGTCACCAAAAACACACGGAGAAAAAGTGCATCACCACTAGTTAATCTGATGCTTCTTTCCTGCAGAAACAGATAATAAACAGTGTCTGCTTTTCTTCCATGAAGCTGCATTTTGTTTGCTCTGCTCCCACACAGTTTTTGTTCTTAGGGTCCTTGTACAGAGTGACGTGTTTGGATCACATCACTGTTAAAATGGGACACACGGAAAGTAATGAATCACTGCACTTTGCGCTGAAATCAAATGTGGTTATGGGTGCGATGACCTGTAGCCCCCCCCCCTCTGTCATTTCACTGTGTGTACGCGCACAAACTTCATTACTGTGAATAGAGACATTAAGCTAATAGTTCAATTAAGGTGTTTACATGGTTTTAATGCAGTTTCCCTGATTACAGTTTACTGTCTGGGCTTTTACTGCATGTTATTGCCCAAAGAGAAAATACAACGACTCCTTTGATGTGTTTTATTTTTGTGTCTGGTATTTTGTTAATACATTTACTGAGCGCTTTTTCTCATGTGCAAATAATTTTCTGTATAAGAGCTGTGCTAAAGAAAACCCAGTACCACTAGCCATGCTATCTTTTTTGACAAAACAGAGTCCAAATATTTATGTGAAATTTATTAGACTGATAAAATAACTCATCTGTTAAGGGGCTATTGCATAAAGTATGTGGAGGGCAGATATGAAAAAAAGAATGGTGAGCTATTGCAGTTCATCCTGTGAGGAACATAAATGTCTGTATCAAACTTAATGTCAGTTCATTTAGTAGCTGTTGAGACATTTAATCCAACACCATAAATGTGAACCTCATGGTGGCGCTAGAGGAAATTCAGGAGATCACCAAAGTCAGTAGAATTGTTCCTCTGGGGACAATGAATGCACAAAACTTGACACCAGAGATCTACAAAAGTGTCAAATCCTTCAAAGAGAAGTGAAAACATCTTGATGGTCAGAGGTCATAAAGCTTGCCCCCTCCATGACAGCCGATGGGCCAAACCAAAAAATTAACACATTTTTCCCAACGATGCTTTCTATCAAACTGATGTATGTTCACGTGTTCATTTTTCAGATAGTTTTTGTTTAATTAGTTAAATTAGTAAAAAGAGATGACATCATGATTGACGGCTGAGTTGGGTGGGTGTATGGGCGGGACCTCGCTGCCAGGCTCCCAGACCACTGCTGTACAGATTCTGGCTCCATATGATGTCACCAGCGCAAGATGGCAGCGCCTGTCTCTACGAGGTCTGGCTTCATTTTTGTACAGTGGGAGGAAGCAGAGACGCATCATTTCGATATTTCACTCAGGGCCTATCAGTCAGAGCCCCGGAAGAAATTCTCCAGCTGTTTTCAGAGGATGTGTTGTACTCTCTGTGAACTATTGAGTGATTCTCATGTGTAAAATTGATGGAGTGCTCCTTTACCAAGTCATCATTACTCCGATTATGGCCACAGTGTGAGTAAGATAACTTTGTTACAGAGTTTGCACAACATTTCATGCCATGATTGAATTATTGCTGCAATTCAGACAGAATTATACTATTGTGTGTAAATGTCTGTGTCCGCTACCCACCAGATATTACTTTCCTTTTCCCCAGCTCTGATTTTTGGGGATCCGTCTCAAAATTGTCTCGGCTCCTGACCCCTTTTTCCCCTCTACCCATCACTCCATCTTTTCCATTAACAGCATGTGACCTGTAGGTAAGTGCTCGTTGAATTGGTCCTCTCCTCTCTTCACGGTGTTTTAAATAGCTCAGCTTTCCACTGGCCTCTGTCTTCTGAGCTCTTAGCTCCCCTCCGCACCCCTTCCCCATGTTCTCTCTCCCAGCATCCCCATCCCAGCTCCTCTCATCCCTCCCTTCCCCTCAGTGTTTTTCAGACTGAGCATTCGTCGCAGCAGCTCAGCGGTTACTGCGGGTGGCACTGATCTTATCTTCAACCTTAGGTCTGTCTGTGTGGATTTTGCATGTCTGCAGCCCATTTGTGTGAGCTCAGTTCCAAATTTTACAGACGTGTGAGTGAGTTGGACTTGAAACAGTGAAATGCCTGCAGATGTCAGTGTATTTGTCGGTGCTATTGTGTGTTATCACTGTGATGGTTGAGTGACCCGTCTGGCTCATTTTTCTGCTTTCCACCCACTTTGTACTGGGAGAGATCCAGCCTCCCTTCAACCCTGAGAAACCACAGTGTCTGTCTTCAGCTCTTTCTAGGTTCCTACTTTTAGGTGCTTCCTTACTTTTCTTCTTCTCAGTGGTAGAGGGGGAAGTTTACCTGCATGCAAAAATAACAAGTGAACAAAGTGCCTTCCATTCTGGGCTGCAAGACAGATATATATATATATATATGTCCCATTTGCCACCTATAGTTTGAAAATTACACAGAATGATCTAAAGGCAAACATATTGCTTTTTAATGCGCTTGTCAATTTAGAGATTTTGGGCTATTTTGCTTCCACAACATGTCTTCTTTCAGACTAGTGGAAACAAAACGTCCAAATACACAATTTTATTTGACTAAACTTTGTCTATTTACGTCTGTAGATTTGATCCCTATCTATACTCTGAAAGTTTTTACACAGGGGGTTTGTTCATATATCATTCATATCCTGATTTATGTAACATTTGTTGTGGCTGTTGACAGTATTCTCTGATTTATGGCGAGATAAAAAAAGGTAACAAAAGTGTCCTCTGTAAAAAACTTCTCTAATTTGTCAACAAAATGAAAGATTTGTTCTGAAAATGTGTTAAAAGAAGTGCATGTTTAATTAGATCATGTCTAATTTGCATATTTAGACATTAACTTTTACCCCGTTCACCTGTAGTGTCTCACCTAAAGCGGTGCTTCTGTCTTTGGGAACTTTGGCTTGTCAAATACAGGTGTGACTAATTACACCCATAATTGCCGCATTGAAATAATTGCTGAAACGGAGCCATCGTTAATGTTATTAGTTCCACCTGTGCAAATCAAAATGTCTGCTGTGAAACACGTCTTTAAATCCAATTAACTTGGGAACGAGACAAAGAAAAGAAAAAGAGTCATGAAGAAAAAAAAAGAGTGCTGTGATGCCAACGCTGTAATCAAGATTCAAGATTACAAGGTTTATGAAGAAAGCGAACTGGAGCGTAAGGGACAAGATGGACAGAGTTTAGATGTTTAAACCATCCCTGAAATATACATCAAGTCCCTGAGCATTCATTTACTGTAGCACAAACAGTAAAAGCTCTGAAGGCTGTGCAGTAAATGGTCACGAATGATAGAACATTTCAGCTACCCTCATTGTTAGACATTGCTAACGATGTGTGAACCTATTTTAAATGCTGCAAACTGGCACTTGCGTGCTGTGACAGCCAATCAGAATGAGTATTGCCGTGACAGCTGGGGTGAGCGGGTCGCCGCTCAGGATCATTTAAGTTTTGGCTATAGCTCTAAACAGAAGCCTTAATAATTCAGAAAACACACAACAAAGCGGCGACTCCTTTGGCCCTCCTTAAAATTTAAAACAGCTGGATCACATCGACGGCGCTGGAAGTTCAGATAATGAATGATGCGGTGGAGGAATCGTCACAACAGGGGCTGTGAGTGAGGAGGGAGGAGGATGCAGGGTGGGTTTGAGCTCAGTTAGAACTCTGTCGAGGGATTTTCTGAAAGAATAATTAAGATCTTTTCCTTTAGTAGAAAAAAAAAAAACAGCAATATCAAACTATCAAAATATTCCTTTACAAGTAAAAGTCCTGCGTTTCAGAGAAAGAACTACTACTAAGTATTACTTGAAATATACTTAAAGCTCCTTTCCACTGTTGATCAAAGTTGATCAAAATGTCTCCACGTTTTGAAGACTTGGCGACTGCTGCAGTCATTTTAAACGAATGCTTGCTTAGCTCAGTTGCAGCAGCAGAGGCATGTAAACACTACCAGATGTTTTTGGATGCAAATCTATTCATCTTGATGTATGTTATTTTATTGTAATAATTATTTATATATTTATTATAGTCATTATTTAGGCTTGTGCTCTTCCTGCTTTGACAAGTCAAAATGTCTGCTGTGAAAAGGGGGTCCCTCCCAGTCATTACCTGATATCTATTGCCAGCTGTGGAGTCACCAAAGTCGCCACCAAATCCTGCATAGACCTTGAAGAAGTCACAGGCCGTCATTTGGAGTATTTCTGAGCTTAAGAAATATGCATTGCTGTTGATATATGTCACATACATGGAAGTTTTGCACATAAAAACACATTTTCTAGCTTCTTTTTATGTCATGAGGCTTTGTCTCCCTGCCCCTCTTTCTACCCCTGCAACCCCCCCCCCTCAACGTCCATCTCCCCTTTAATGTGCGGATGAAGTGAATGGGCCAGTCAGGCTCTCCTCTCTGCATACATTTAAATTAATTGGGGGCATGAGAAGCAAACTCAAGTTTTCATCCTCACAATCCAATCAGGTGCATTTAACACACTAACAGACTGGAATACAAGCGCACACACACACACCCACACACTCACACACACACACACACACACGCACTGGGAGTCTTAATTAATGTGCTGAGCCCCTCTCTGCACTCCTTCTAGGTAAAGGTAGCTGCAGTGGAAGTGCTTGATGGAACATCTTTTTACTTAATTTATGGGTGTAGACAGTTTGAAAATGTTTTCATCCTCATTAAAGTCATTATCAAGTCAAAATTGTTTTAATACAAAAAAGAGGTGAAAAATAATTTCACGTTCTCATAAACAGTTGTATACGTTTGGCAGCGGTTTCCTGTTATGTGGGTGTGTAGTATAATAACCACGTATCTCCACCAGCTTGTTGGGTTTCACTTCAGCCGCAGAATAGTGCTAACAAAGCCTTCCAAGGCACACTTATACTTGCTGCTATGACACTCTCAACATTCAGTCCAATATTCTAGCCTCCTTTTAGCTCTGTTTTGCTCTCAACCAGCTCTGTAATGCTTCACTATGTTCACCAGCTAGTCTTTACCTTTATATCTGTCCGTTAGCAGCGCACGCTGGATTTTTTCAGAGCTTCTCTGCTGAGAACAGCTGTCTGATGTGGCTGAAAGCAGCACTGTGAGAGTGAACCAGAAGAGTAAAGCAGCAGCAACGAGCTGAGAGACACGATAAAGGAGGGAGCAGCAGAGTTGGGTAATAATTATGTTACAACATTCACGCTCACAGAATTTTGTTCTTTAAACGTTTAAAAATGCTAAACAATTATCACAGTGGGTAAAAGTGAAACACTCCATGATTTCAGAGGTTATCAGCTGCTAATGTAGCCCACAACATAGTATTTTGGAAAGATACCTGATACCTTGAGCTACCACTCAATCACAGCACATCCTGAGCACTCTGCCAACCCTTTATCCTACAAGTTATGTTTGTATATTACTAAGTTGCTTTCATAATTACATTTGACTGACGTAGGAACATAATCACTGCCAGGATACTAAAACAGAGTGCAGGACTGTCAGAGTCCAGAGTTCTGGTCCACAAAAAGGTCGTCGGCATTACAGTTATCTGAAAACATTTGCTGTTGTAAAATCGTTGTATTTAAATGTAATTTCTTGGAGACGGTGCTGGGCTCTGTGCACTTAGGGGCTAAGAGGTGCTTTAAATCTGATGCTAATACTGCTAATACTCATTCCGGTACTTGAAAACCCCAAAACTCAAAAGTTCAATATCTTCAGAGGGCTGGAGCCAGTTTATACCAAGGCAGCAAGACACTAGAACTTCTCAGCACCACACCACATACAGTAAACATGTATTTGTCAGGCTAAATGCTAGGCTTTTGGAAAGCTACAGTTGTCTAGTGCTTTTTAAAAAAAATATTATTCTTGCGGCTGCGTCCAGTGACGTTGCTTGTCTGACTGTATCATTTCAGTTGCATCTCTGCAAAGTGTGTAGAGTGAAATCTGTGACCCCTGGGTCCATGATATCTGTTGAATGCACCTGAATAATTTACCGATGATTTTCCAGCCACATCAGTGAGAAAGAAAGCATTCAAAGCTCGCCTTGATTTGCTTTTGGAATGTGATTTTTTTTTTTTTTTGTCCTTGACCGTTGCATAATATAGTAGGGACACGCTGGGTGAGATACAACGCTGAGCAACGCTCCAACATAAAACACAAGAGGAGATGTCTCCGGAAATCAAGAATAATGGTCTCATCTGTATGTTGTCCCTGTGAGATGAAAGTCTCGGGTATCATGTCTGTTATGTACAGACTATGTTTTATATTACTTTTTCTCTTAACACACACACACATGCACACACACACACACACACAGACACACACCCACACACACAAGTGTAGTGTGCCAGTGTTATTACAGTAGAAGATTGGCCTTTGCTGCTTCCTGAGAGATCAACCATCGATCTTCAGAGTCAACACAACCACTCACGCCTCTCTGATATTTGCACACAGGTACAAACAAACATTAAAGCAGGCACACACTTGCAATCAGAAAATGAATGTAAGAAACCCCACCACCATCCTCTCCACACACCCACACACACAGAGCGACGCTGTGACCTGACAAGATTTTCATTTAGATAAACAGAGATGCAAAACAGTCTTGCGTCCTGCTCACCTTGTTAGAATTGAAGACATCACCTGCTGTCTTCGGAGCAGATTCACACTCATCTGAGAAAAATGAGCATTCACTACTCTGTGTTGGCCACGGTGACATGTTTTTCTTCTGCGTGTGCTGCTTACCAAATGTTCTCCAACATGTCTGGCTTCCTCTGGTGAGCACAACAGTGTTTTCACTGACTGCCCACTTTACACCTCCCATTCAACTCTATTTAAATCGCTCTTTTCAGCAGCTTATGGCGAAGAAGTCAGTCTATTTTTGTTCTAGCTGTTTTCTCGGTGCCTGCCCACTTCACACGTCTTCTAGGACTAGTAGAGAATTCACATCATGAGGAAAACTATGCAGAGAGGTTTAATACTAATTGGAGTCAACTTGTGTGTTGTAGAAGTTAACTTCTGCCTTGGAAATTCACTTTTACATGAATGTGCAATGATTTAAAGTGCAAACATATTTATGAATCCAAGTTTTACATTTTCCAAAAATACCTAAAGCATATATATGTATTTATATCTATTACTGTGTCCAAGACAGTCTCAAACCAACTGTAGGTTTGAGAGCTGCAGAATCTGCATTTGTGGATCAAATGACACATGTGCATTCATTAACGTAGTTTTGAGGCGATTTCTTTTTCTCTTTTGAATTTTGAGATTAATATCATATCATCATATTCCAGTGAACTTTGTAAAGCACTGTGAGACAACTCTGTTGTGATATTGGGCTATACAAAATAAATTGAATTGAATTGAATGGTGTTTTGAAGGTGCAATTCGCACATTTGTAACTACCAGTCGGCGTGTGTCCACTGAGGTTTCTTCCTCTGTGGTGAAGCAGTTCAACTCAGTGCATACAGAACTTGGCTCAAGTACCTCCGTCTTGTCCATATCAGCATTGTTTACCCACGTCAGTGTTATTTGCTTTGGAGTGGTAAAGTAATAGTTTCATTAAACAGTCTGTGAATGGGACTAATTGTTTTCCAGGTACTAGTCAGACCTTTAGCTATTTACAGTGAGGCAGAGATGGCACTAGCACAATGTTTTGAGAGTGAATTGCCCCAAATTATGAACCTGATTCTTTTCTATCAGTATTAATATTTATGAGACAAATCTTTCTCCAAACAAAACTGGTTGGAAGAGTTGATGAGAGCGAACACAAGCTTTTTCAGATGACAAACGGCTGAACTGTGTGCTAGGAGAGTTAGAGCTGAGATTTTGGAGCTCTCTTCTATGCCTGAGTCATGTGTTTGTTCAGTGGACGTTCAGTCATTTAATCATCAGCTAATCAGTCTGTCAATTAAAGAGTCAGAGGTCTTCATGTCACATGTAACATTTTCAGCTCGATGTTCTTCACAGTTGACTTTCTTTGCACATTTGCAATCATGAAACAATTCTTCCACCATGAACCCACTTTATGGAAGCTGCACCTGCCTCATAGCTATATATATCCTGGTGTTTCTCACCTCTCCCACATTTTTTCTTTCAATTTACCACCCTCGCTCCCGCTCTCACACTCGTCTCACAGGTCCCATCTTTCCTCTGACTTCCAACTGTCATGCTAACAGACGCACGGTCTTCTACGCTTTAACCCACCTCACCTTTAATCATTAACTTTCATCCTTTGTGACGGTGGTGTCTTGTGTGTGTGCTGGTCTTTTCCTTACTCGTGCACAGATTTGCAGAGTTTTGCAGCACATTCTACAAAAACAGACTTTGACAGACTGTGAAATGAAGTGAGAGAGAGAGAGTACAAGGGGAAAGAAAACACATTTTGGTCGAGAGCAAAGGAGAGGAAAATCTATAGAAGTCCATTAAAGCTGGGGTATGCAGTTCTCTGGAAAAGGCAAGAAAAAAGCCAGACTTTGAGAAATACAGCCCTCCTCCTGCAGTGCTCCCCTCTCTGCTCTAAGCACCTAATGTTTCAGGAGAATGAGGTTAGCATTTCCTGATGCCATTATGTAATGTTACATAAACATGAATTTGAACTAGCTGCAGCCACAAGCCTTTGGCTAACATTTCCGTTAGCATGAGGCTAATTTATTAGCAACATTGAACATAGCCACCCATTGCCTATTTTGATGGTAAATGCAAGTACACAACATATGAATGTATTATAAGAGGTCTTACATCTATGACATAATCTTATAATCCAGTGCCGCACATTTAGATACTACAGGAAAATTGCAGAAGTCTAGTTTTCTCTCCGACCAT
This sequence comes from Pempheris klunzingeri, assembly GCF_042242105.1. NCBI lineage: Eukaryota > Metazoa > Chordata > Actinopteri > Acropomatiformes > Pempheridae > Pempheris > Pempheris klunzingeri. Next base: position 22,520,557 of record NC_092016.1, on the reverse strand, counting down.
TTGAAAGAAAGGTTATTATTGAATTTTTGTCCAATGACACTAAAAATAAACTACCTATTCCAGCTAATGACCAAATTGCTGAGAAAACACAGTTTATCCCGCATAAAAAGTTTTAGAGTGCATCAAGACAGGTTCTTGGCAATATTTTTTTTCTAGCGTTCAATTCAGCTTATTGCCTGGAATCTTTAAAGAGCATGGCAGTATGAAGGCCAGGCTCAGGGGCCCCTGAAGCAAAAATGAGCTTCTGCGCTCTGAGTACTCGCTGGTCTTCCCTGTCCTTTTGCATTTTATTGTATTTCTGCTCCGGAGTACTGCAGGACCCAAAAATGCTGAGCGGTATGAAAAAGTATATTGTCATGGGCATATCATTCCCATTCCTTCCTTAGATGTCCTGACATGCAAAAGAGATTTCCAGTTGAGCAACCAATCAGCACACTTAGCTGAAGGCCACGTGGACACACACCTGTTGATGGAAACATCAGTTAAGGAGTAAATAGCAGAAACACATAACAAAATGCTGGGCCCTTCAGTCAATAAGGTAAAGCCAGACTCACTTTCAGGCCCTTATGTCGATTTTGTCCTTTGGTAGTGAGTAATCCTTGTTGCCCACTTTGCCCAGTTGTTTGAAACAACTTTGTAAAGAAGCTCACACCTGTGGGCAGACTGAAGGGTAAGCTAAGTTTTGGCACCTTGTCATTTGTTCAAATCCCAAAAACAAACTCTCTGTATGTCTACCTGACATGGACCTGTAGCTCCCATGTGAAGTAAGACTCTTGTCTATCAGGAACAAAGGTGGAATTAGTGTTTCACTGGCAAAATATGAAAGTCTGACCTTGGAGATGGCTGTTTGCATATAATTTCTAACTGACATTCGACGTTTTTGCGGTTTATTTTGCAGTACTCGTTGGTTTTAGCAGTTTGCATCTAAGTTTGAATCAAAAGCAGGCTCCTAGTGTGACAGGTTGATGGAAAGTGACGATACAAATGGTCTGATACAAGTTCAAGAGTAAATCCTGCAGCAAGGGTACAAGATCTTACAGCTATGAGAGATAATTCATGGGCTTAAAAGTTGATTAAAAGGTAAAAACACTCATTGTGCTTAAAAAAGTGTTAAAACTGAAAGATCACTGATTTATTATTTTTCTAGCTAACTATTTGAAGAAAAGCTGTCAGCGAAAAGAACTGAGCTGTCAGCGTATCAGTGATCTGCCTGGTAGCCTTGGCCTGCCAGTCTGAGGTCGATTGCTTTTGTCTCCACCCACTGAGCTCTGGGAAATCGCGTTCGAGTAAAAGTTCTCACTGAGGAAACGACAAGTTCACACGCACTAATTGTTGTGTGTCTCAAGAGTGTTTTTGTTAGTTATTTTGAGTAAGTTAGAGAGAAGTTTGCCAGGAATGGTAATGTGTCTGAGTGAGCAGAGAGCCGCGCTCATTAGCAAACTCCTCATTATGGGAAGTGTGTCCGCCATCTTGTAAATTCACATGTACTCATAAGATACTCAAATGTCAAATGTATTTCACTCAGTTGCATTTGTGCTGTTTATTTAATAGCTTTTTATGAGTTTGGCAAGAGTCTATAGAGCTGACGCTACATATCGTTGAGCAGAAACTGTAGAGAAAATGAGTTATGTTTCATAAGAGTACTGTTTCCAGATTACAGAGGGTGTGTAACGCAGTACTTTCATCCTGTTATTGCGTGACATGAGGCTACTTTCCAGTGGGCTACATCAGCTTTTTTTGTTTGTCTCAGCAACACTTGGTGAGAAAAGCTGCTCCGAATATGTTCATGCAGCCTGAGAAGACAGAGCAGACTTCAGTCTGTGTCGCAAATCTGTCCCTGTGCCCACTCAAATCCTAACATGGCGCTTGATTACAGCCTGAATTTGATTTGCACTTGCTCCTCAGTTTTGTAGTTAATAAACCTCCATAAACAAGACAGAGAGAGAGAGAGAGAGAGAGATAGGAGAGAGAGAGGGGCAAATCACTATGCAGCAAGCACTGATGGAACAAGAGAGAGTAAAAACAAGTGAGAAAAGCTATGAGCCAGTGAGTTTTAGATGTGTGAGGAAGAGAGAGAGAGAGAGGGAACACTCCAAAGGTTAGAGGGAGGACAGCCAGCAAGAAGAGAATGAGAGAGAGAGAGAGAGAGAGAGAGAGAGAGAAGTGATGACAGGTTATTTTTCACCTTTCCTCTCCTGACGGCTGATGTTATTTCCCATTCTCCTCGGACACACAGCAGATCCAATCTAAGGCTTCTCTGGACGGCCCTTCTGAAGCCCCATAACCAAATGAAAACCTTTATTACGTACACCTTACACAGACCACACACACACACACACAGACCACACACACAAAGCAAAACATAGAAACCACACAGAATGTACACCGTATACTTAATACATCTCCTCTCAAGATAGAAGTATCACAGTCACATTGTTACAAGCACACACCCCCAAAATTGGGTGTGACAAGATGCACTGTAGACACACTTGTATGTAGTATAGAAATCTAACTTCTATATTGAATTTACAAGTGTGTCTGAATTAAAAGAGTTACACAACACGTGCAGTTTGTACGTGGAAATGCAGGTTTTTGTTAAGGTGGCATGGTCGGTGTACCCTGCCTGAATGACCATTTATGTTTTGTGTGGGCTTGTGTGTGTGTGTGTGTGTGTGTGTGTGTGTGTGTGTGTGTGTGTGTGTGTGTGTGTTAATAGTTTAGGCCGTGGGGCGAAGGTTTAATTCTTTGGCTGTTAGTTTACGAAGGTTTATTATTGTTCACTGGGCTGAGTGTGGGCTCCGGAGACACACACAGTATATGCACATTAACACACACACATACACTTGTACATGCAAGCACAACACTGGTGAGCCATGTGCGTCAGGCCATAAAAATAAAAGCCCCACAGAAGATCTCTTTTGTGAGTACTGGTAAATTATTATTCCCTCCCTCCCTCCCCACTTGGTTTTTATTCATTTTCTTCCCCGTCCTCCCCTCTCTAAGATCCCTCATACCTCATGTATGTATGATCCTCAGACTGTGGAGACACTATATATTTATTAATTCTTTGAGTAAGATTGGGACTTCTGACCAACACAAAGTAGGAGGCTACAAAGAGATTGAGATTTTAGGGAAACTCAAAAGATAGAGCAGAATGGGGCTCTTTGAAAAGAACAAGGGCTGTAAAGGGAGAAAAGACAGAGAGAAAGAAAGAGAGGTGATGACAGCTAATCACATAGGTGTTAGAAAGGAGAGTCAAGGTGAACGTTTCTCTTAATACGTAACTACTACTATCAGGTTACCTCAGTCTATTAATGTGACACAGAGAGGTATTGCACCCTGGGAACTGTGGGAAATTGAGTTTTTGTATGCACTGGGGGTATAGGTGTGAATGAGAGAAAATGGGAAAGGTCAAAATCAGACATCCTCCTCTGACATTTCTCCAACACTGATCTCATTGCTATTTCTGCTGTGCTACTTAATTCTCTACCTAATCTTCAAGTATGTGAGAGTGAATTAAAAGTGAAAAGTGAATACACCTAGCTATTCATTTATGATGAGAAACCCGGCTTGTGGGCCCTAATCCACACGTTTACCCATGACCACTCAGAGGAGTCTTACCAGAGAGAAGGGAAGGGCTATGTAGAGATCAGTGTGGGGCTAAAATAAGACCCAAGCTTGGCCTGAACCCGCTCCTTTCAGACCCCAGTGAACCCACCTGGCAGTCGAATGCAAAATTTGGGACCCAAACCTGAACCAAGCCAGAGGCTGTATCGTTGTTATTTCTCCTCCACTTCCCAGTGGACATTGCAACACACCCTTTGCCAAGAGGCATGGTTAACCCCACGTGTGACAGGGACTGGTGGTGGTAATTATTTCCTATGAATTAGGAATTCCCAAAGAGCGTGGGTCATAAGGTCGCACTGATTAAGTCCCCGCCCTTTATATTTATACACACTGCCGCTGCTGCTACTGATGGGACGGTTTAGTGAGGTCCGAATCGGCCACAATGGGGTTGTTCATGGCTCTGATGGAGCACCGAGCAGACTAAGGCTGACCACCTAAAGGTGTAAAAGTCATAACAGGGTTTTAGAAGGATCGCTACTGATTTATTTTGTATTAATTTACTAATTAACTAATATAATAATCCATCCATCCATCCATTATCTATACCGCTTATCCATCAGGGTCATGAGGGAGCTGGTGCCAGTCCCAGCTGACTTTGGGGCGAGAGGCAGGGTACACCCTGGACTGGTCACCGGCCAACCACAGGGCCAACACACACTGTCTTTGGACTGTGGGAGGAAGCCGGAGTACCTGGAGAAGCAAGCATAGGGGAGAACATGCAGAGAACGCCACACAGGAAGACCCCAGGTTCAAACCTGGGGTCTTCTTGCTGTGAGGCAACAGTGCTAACCAGCGCACCACCGTGCTGCTAATAATAATAATGATGATAGTGTTAATTCAAGGACAGGGATTGGACAAAGCATTTAGCCACAATGGCAGGCAAAATACAAAACAAACAGCCTTCATTGGGCAGCACATGCAGTGGTGACTGCCTGCACATTGCAGATTTCAGAATTTTTGTATCTTTTTAGTCTGTGCGTATCTCTGCATGCATCTCATTCAACATTTTCTTAATTTTGTGTGAGGGGTGAAAAGGAAAAACAGATCTTTTTGTGTTTGACAAAACGAAGAAACCCATTGAGAGTGAGAGGATTACGTATTTATATGCTGTAGCTGTGAAACTGTAAGAGGCTGACTAATTCCCACATCGCTAATTTGTCTGCCACTAATGTAATACGCAGTGTAAACCACGTTGAGCCACGAGCACCTCAACATGAGTCATAGTGTCCCAAGCACATGTTGTGAGACCGGCTCTAAAATCCTCTGAACTAAAAACAGTTACACTCCAAAGGGTTGTTGTTGCGGTTCGAGAAGCTTCGAGGCTTTCCTAATAAAAGGAGTACAACACAGATTTCTGAATATCCTCACAGAGTGGGGGCTTGCTCTGTATAATGGATAGCCTTGGAAACATTATAGGGGAATGGACTGAGGTTATAGGAGTCTATATAATGTTCACCACATGCCGAAATCTACAAGTCAAAAGCATGTTTCTGTTATCAGATTTTTCTTCCCAGATCAAATCAGACTTTGCAACTCGGGCTAGACTTTTCATTTTCTATCTAAACATAGAGAGAAAACATGGGCACTCAAGGTACAGTTCCAGATATTAAATATGCCTGCTCTGAGTGGGTTTACTTTGTCGTTGATAGTAGATGGATATCATGTAATATTGATGGCAGATTTCCCAGAGAGTTTGTTTCTTGTTTCTGCTGAGTGCTCTCTCAAAAAGGAGCACAGCTACAGCCTGACAAATAAAGAAGATAACTGCATCCTGTATGACCAAGAACACAAAAACTAGAAGAAACCATGACCCCCTGTTATGTTGTAGGAACTGCTCCCTTTAATGAATTCGCAGACCCAAAGCTGCTCTGTCGAATACACACACACAGAGCTGCTTAAAATTCAGTGGCTGCTGTAATTGGGCTCAAAGAAATAGCCATAATACCTGATCTTTAGAACTATACTTTCCATCTTGTGGCTTTGTAGTTTAGCAATTTGGAGCTGCATATGTATTTCTAAACACTGACCACTACATGGGATATGAAATAGCACTGCAGATATTCCACTGATCTGCCTGTATATGCACAGTCAGCCCCTTTATGGGAAACTAGACGACTGTAAACCTGCACTGATTAATGGCATGAAAACGAGCTGCAGACTATGATGCTTACAAAAATGGAAGTAACTCTGCATAACTCAACTGCATGCGAAAGGATTTGGAAAAATGCTGAACTTTTGTTAAAATGTTGTCTCCCTTAAACATGCATTAACAGTTTTTTTTTGTGTGTGTTGGCAGAAAAGTAAACTCATTACTGACACATTATCGCCTTATAAGTGGATGGGGCAAAGTTGTTAATGGCCACCTATTAACACAACGCTAATTACAGGTAAGAACGGCTGCGATCTCACCTGTAATGTTGCCAATAATCCCTCATTGCACGATAAATAGTAATTAAACATGCAGAGGTCCATTTGTCTGTTCATCTCTGGCTTCTCAACCCTGCCAGCTGTCACGTAAGTCACCATTCAACACTTGCTTGAGGTACTTTCACTCTGACCCTTTTGGCACTTGGCCATGCAGGTACCCAACTGTTTTGTGTTGTTCTGTTGGTCCAGTGGTCCTGAAAATTACTCAGCACATAGAGGACTATTTTGTATAGGACGTGACAACCTTGCAGTGCGCCACACTGTCACGCCCAGCAACCATCAGACCCACCAATGTCCTGTCAACAAAATGTAATCAGGTTTCGAAAATGAGATTATAGGCTGCATTTTACATATCTGATTTGATTATTTCAACAGAAGTGCTGGATGCGGTGACAGGCGATAATTCACTTAATGGCGCCTCCACTTCAAAAATATGCCTATAAATAGCAAGAGCGCATGTTAATTAGTCATATGCTAGGACAACTGTTTATTAAATAACCAAACCTACATCTAATAATTGAATTTGTGCCAGCGTGCTGCATCAGAACATCACTGTGCTGATGCATCAATAAAAACAGGAAAATACAACGACACAGTGATGAGTAGGGAGGTGAGCATCAGGTCTGAGGCCACAGCTACATTCAACCTGCACTAGTGTCTAAATCCTCAGATTACACAAGAAATAATATGAGAGGAGCCATTTATTACTGTGGAGAAAACATTGTATTGTCAGATAGCCCTGCATTTATCTCTCAAAAGATTTCTTCTTTCTTCCTTGGAGACTGAAAAGGATAGATGGTGGGTGGAGTGCAGTGGTGGAGGTTAACTGAGTACTTCTACTGCACTTGTACATATTTGAGGTACTACACTTGGACTCTACTTGAGAATTTCCATTTTACCCTATAGTTTGGCTCCACTGAAGTTCAGAAGAAAATATTGTACTTGTGACCACTACATTTATTTGAGAGCTGCAGTTTCTTCTTACAATGACCCGTCAAGCTTAATTATGACTCTGTGGTTGTGACTGCATTCCTGATCGTAGACTTGTTTGAGCACTTTGTCACCTATTATGATGTTAAAACTAAACAAAAGTTGCTTTACTTTGATATTCCACAGACCCAGACTCAGATGCAGACATTATAGGTCGATAGGCCTTGAAATCCTAAACACCTCCTACCCTAAATATATTGCGGCTTTATTTGGGACTTTACAGCTTGTTCCCTGAGTTCAAGGCATGAATAATCTAGCTGCTGCTGGCTCCATTAAAAATTTAAAGATTTAAGAATGTAACATTTGTGATTTTGCCCTTGCTGCCTCACACAACTATGCCAGCCTCCCCTTTGATTAGGCAAAGCACACCGAGATTGAGAGCCAGTTCGATGCATGCAAACGGGTGTGGGCACCGGCATGGGGAATAATTGGGACCAGACACCATGTTACCCACTGCCTGCATGCCTGCTCTGTCAGAGGCTCCTTTAGAGCTCGCTGTGTAATGTCCCAGTGGTCGACTGCTCCCTAATGAAACCAAGCAGAGGGCTATAGCCTCTCTCCTCCTGCTTCCATCTCTTTGAGACAGTGGGGGGAAAACATTCTGCACTTCAGGCAGTGCTATGACGCAATGAGAATACATGCTCGCATGAGCCCACCTACACACACACACACACAGTCACACACACTCATACAGTACAAGAGGGTGTCAGCAGGGAGGCCACCGATCACCAGACAGCACATCCGACTGATGCCTGGTTAACCCTGATCCCTCTGTGTTTACCTGGCTTGCTGTGTGTGTGTGTGTGTGTGTGAGTGAGTGTGTACGAGCATGTTTTGTTCTGGAAGACTGCCTCTGTCTCTGGGTGAGTTTAGTGTGTGTGTGTGTGTGTGGGTGTGTTGTTTTGCAGAAAACTGTGGGACCTGAGATTTCTCCTCTGAGATGTTCTTTTAAGCTGTGTGTGTGTGTGAGTGTGTGTCTTTGTGCATGAACTGTTTAAATATGTGTAAGCATGTATTATAGTATGTGTTAAGGGTGTTGCATAAAGCTTTCTTCACACATCCTCTTAGCACTTTGCCTATAATTTACTTTCTACCTTTAAGTAGCAAATTTAGGTCCATTTCCAGTCTTAACACACTAAATGTTTGTGGTTGAGATTTTTACACTCTGGGAAAATATGTAGCACTTCTGAAAGTGATACATACAAAACTGTTTCTAAGGCCTTAACGATGGATCTTATTACATGCAATGATGATGTCAAATAAAGTCCATCTACAGTTGATGAATACTGATACATATACTGGTTGATGCAGCAACCTTCTCTTGTGGAATTCTTGTAAATAAATATAGTGTTCAAGGTGACATTTTGCCCAAATGATCATTTGTAATTTTTCACATCATTTGTTTGGCAAACACTGGTCATTTTCAGTAGTCTGCTGTATCTTCTCTTATTTTATTTCCTCCAAACCAGTAAAATTTGGGGCTGAAATAATAAAATCCTGTACTGTGTCCTGAGCCACTGCAAGAGTGTGATTTAACAAACAAATAAAGGTCCTTCTCAAATGCTGGAACTTTTCCACGACCCTGGGAACCATTTCAGGTGCTCAGGTACCATTTCTATAGAAGCGAGCATCTGCTGATTTTCTTCACCGTTGTTCTGCTTGAATACGCAATTTCTTTTAAATTAGCAAATAGCATCTCTATCCCCGCAGAGAGATGTTTCCTTCTTTTTTCACAAACTGCAGCCATCAGGCAGAGAGGAAGCAGGTATTTTCAGGCTGTCCAAGGAAGAAACATTACATCCACATCGCTGACAATGGTTCAGCCGCCTATACCGTGCAGCTGTCTCAGTGTATAGAGTACAGGGCTTGACTAATTCAGTTCTTTCTTGTGGCTGAGTAGGTGGGGACGATGTGGATGTGACTTGCCAGACATTGGAGGTGTGGCAGCCAGACTTCTTTATTAATCTTGTGAGGTGTGATATCATTGTATCTGTAAGCCATTTAGAGAAATAAGAAACGGTATATTTACAATTAAAGTTTGAGTGCTTCTTTTAAAATGTCAGCCTGAGTACAGAGTAGCACTTTTTAAAACAGATTTTAACAGAAATGTGGTTATTTCTAGCTTTGGTCTTGTGTTGGCATTGAGCCTCTTCAGCTGTCTTGAGCAGCAGGTCTTCCTACAGGCTCTGTCTCTTTTCTTCAGACTGTCAAACCCTTTTTTTTTTCCTGAAGAGAGCACAGCTGTTGGGAGCTCTGGTTCCTTAACAGTTACACATCTGCAATTTTGAGAAGTGTCACACTGTTCAAGTAAAGCATCCCTCTGTACAATTTATTTAAAGGAGCTCCTTTGTGCCTTTAGTCACTTCTGCATCATAAATACAGAATGCAACACATAGAATAAACCCATGTCCTTCACACATTTCCCTCTACAGATGTCGTACTATACTGCTGAGAGTCATTTCACAATTAGAGGCCAATGAGGAGAACTCCCATACACGGTCTCCCTTACTGCTAAAATATTCAGTAGATCATAATGTTTTTCTGTCTGACCCTCATCAGCTACATGGGCAGCATCCCAACACTTTCATGTATGCACTCAGTTGCTAGTTTATTAGGTACACCAAGCTGAAACTAATGCAGTCTAAAGCAACAGTCCTACAACAAACCCCCCTCCATGAAGATTATGATGTTCAGTTTTTGTTGTTTCAGAGACGTGTAGATTCAACTAAAGTTTGGTGTTGAACTGTGCCGTGTTATACGGACAGGTGTTTGCCAGTATAACCAAGTACGGTTCAACAGGACCACAAAATGACCACACAGTTGAATGACCACAGACGAACATTATAACCTTACCATACTAAATCAATATTAGATCCATTCATCCAAAAAGTCAAAAGGGAAGGTGAATTAAGCCTCACCTTGTCAGAAAGGGTTTTAAGTGTCATCATACATTAAACATATCTACCTCCAAGTGGCATCAAACAATCACAAGTCAAGGATGTGTGACCACATCAATTAATACAATAATTAAGGACACAAATGCTAATTCATCAATTAATCCAAACAATATCATCCATATATAGTTTCACTCAAAATGATTCAACCCCCATTGCAAATTAATTAATTACAAGTGGTTTCTCCAAATTCAACACAATATGGGACTTTTAATTACTACTGCAGTCTCCAAACTGTCTGAATAGAATCCCTCATCAGAGCACTTATTTGCAAATCAGGTGTGTGCAAATCAAACTCACCTGATGCAACTAATGAGGCCCTTAATTAGTTGCATCATAGAACACATCAAATACTCGGACCGGCCAGGGGTTTGTTCACAGTGACGTTTGGTTACATGTTAGAAATATATGAGATCGTTGCCTTGCACAAACAACAGATAGCAAAGACACTGAATGTTCCTAAAGATGCTGCTGGAAGTATAGTTCACAAGTTCAAAGCTAAAGCAACACTGGCTGCACTACCTGGACGTGGCAGAAAGAGGAAACTATCAACGGCTGCCACCAGATTTCTGAGGAGGCCAAAAACCTGAGAGTGACTGCAGAAGACCTGCAGTACGTTTCTACAGTAACAGTATACTGTAGACACCCAAGACACTCACCACTACTGACCCAAAAGCAAAAAGGGTCTATGGATCTATGGATAAAGAACACCCTGCCTACAGTGAAGCATGGCTTCTGGCACTGGAAACCTGCAGCGTTTGGAGGACAAGATGGATTCAATCAAGTATCTGGAAATCCAGGAGAATGACGTCTGTGAGGAAGCTGAAGCTTGGACGTCACTGGACGTTCCAGCAGGACTATGATGCCAAGCATACCTCAAAGTCCACCCAGGCTTGGCTTCAGAAAAAGTCTTGGAAGATACTAAAGTGGCCGCCACAGTCGCCTCACTTGAATCTCTGGTGGGATTTGAAGAAGTTGGTTGCAGCACACAAACCCAAGAATATTAGAGAGCTGGAGGCTGTTGTTCATGAGGAATGGGCTCTGATTCCTCAGGAACGCTGTCAGAACCTGGTGTCGGGGAATGTATCACGTTTGCAGCAGGTCATAACAGCAAAAGGGTGCTCTGCTAAGAACTGAAGGTGCTTTTACAGAAGGGGTTGAATAATTTTGAAACTGTAGTAGTCATTAAAAGTGAATTTGAAGAAACCACCTGTAATATTAGTTGTGTTGAGCTATTTCAATTGTTCTTGTTCGATTGAACACAGCTGAAAGGTTTCACATTTTGCCAATACATCTAGTTTACAATGGGGGTTGAATAATTATGAGTAAAGCAACTGTATTTAAACAGTAACAGAAATACCATAGAAGCTATGGACAAAATACTGCTGAGGGCCAATAGATGTAGTCAGTGCATATAGTATATTACTCAAAAAACCTAATCCTGAATAACACAACCTATTTAAGACTATTTAGAAGAAATATGATGCCATATCATGTATCTCCTTAACGTGCAGTAAACATTAAAACTAAAATAGGGCCACAAATAGAAAAAGTGATACTTGTTCCTTTCAGCATTCACACCTAATTAGTTTCCAAACAGCACATTTTAGTCCAGTGACGACAATAGGACTCGTTCCAAATAATATGCCAACGAACTAAAGCCATATTTCTTCTTCCCATTAAGCTGGCTGTTTATTATTTATCATTGCCTAATATCTTCATTATCTTCATAGTTATGATTAGTGGAATTAGTGATTAGTGATTAGAGGACTTTTCCTCACATCATCTTCAATTTGATTGTTTTCTCTCTGTCCTTCTTAACCTAAAAAAGAAGAACTTTGGTGATCTCACTTCCTAAATGTCACAGCAGCACTGCGCAGCCTCAGACTCTGAGGCTAGAGAGCATCATCGGCCAGCGGACGGACAGACAGACAGACAGACATGAGCATGAGAGACAGACAGGTAATTAGGCTGGTAGGTGGACAGACATGCAGTCAGGATAGAAGACTGGCCTCGCTGTCCAGAGGCGATGAATATGATATCCATGATCGCTCTTTAATCTCTGCTGAGCACAAACCGACACACACACACACACACACACACACACACATAGGTGCATGCACCCCGATGGACGCACACACACACACACACACACACGAACAGAGTAGGTGTGTGGTGGCTGCCCCCTCCTGTCTGCCAGTCCAGTTAAACTGCAGTCGGGCCAGTGTCACCCTGAGAAACAATGAGCTCTGTTCCCCCTGTGTGCCCGTGACAACCTCAGACAGATAACACACACACAAACACGCACACTAATCGTGGTCGGCAAAAGAGCAATGTGGCCGTGAGGAAGAGAGAGAGGAAAATGAAGATTTGGATGTGTGACATCCACGTTTGAGTGTATGACAGTGAGAGAGAGAGACAGAGAGTGGATGTGGCTGGTCCCCTGCACCCTGTATCTGGAGAAGTCCTTTTGGCCTGTCAGTCACCGTCAGCTGGTATTAGAGGCGGAAGGAAACCCCTGGGACAGAGAGAGGCAGGGAGGAAAACTGCAGGAACGACAGGAGGAGAGGGAGTGGAGAAAGGAAGACAAAGGGAGAGAAGAGAGAGAGAGACAGGAGGAGGTAGGAAGGAGAAAGAGACCATGAGAGGAAGATCCTGTAAAGAAACAAATAGGAGGGGAAGGGATGATGGTGAAACAGAGGGAGGGAGGGAGGGGCAGCAAAGGGAAGAAAAACATAAGGGACAGCGAAATAAAGGAACAATCAGAACAAGACAGAAAGAAAGTAAGGAGTAGCAGAAAAGAGGTATGGAAGAAAAGAAGTAGAAAGAGGAAGAAATGGCTGAAGACGAACAGGATGATGAGTAGAGGCACAAGTTTAGGAGAAATGTGACAAACATCAGGGCTTTATGAGGAGCTGCTGATGGACTGTGGCATTAGTACTTTCTATCCATTGACTTCGTCGAAGGTCCACAAACAGGCCTTTACTTTATCAAAAGTATCACTATTTTTTTATTATCTTACTTATAACGGGACGCCAGTTTCTGTTCGCGTTTACCTTCAGTCACTAAACTCTAAACGATCAAAAGTGAAGATGTCCTTACATCTAAAAACAAAGCAGGGTTCTCTGATGGCTCGATTTGGTCAATAACTCTAGTAGGCAAATTGTTCACTCGCATGTGGAGCGATCTTTGTTGTGCAAATCTGCTGATGTCAAAATCAGTCAGTCTCTCATCCTTTGCGAGTGTGGGGAGCTCGTTCAAGTCTGATTCTGTGTTCACACAGCGAGGGAAAAACTCATGTCGTATAACTCGTGCTCAATAGAAGCCGGGAGCGTGACACTACAATGCCCGCTACTTGCTGTGTGACGAACTACAGACCTAAGCTGAAAGTTTTAGTTTAGTTTTTTAGTTTAGTCATATATTTTGTTTCAACCCTTCTCTCACAACCACAGTTCCTCATCTGTAAGATATATCTTTAAATGCATTGTTTAGTTGTTAAGCTAGCAGTTGTCGCGCTAGCTAAGGTTAGCTTCTGTGTATTGTAGCGTACTGACAAAAAGCTTTTAAACATTAATGCCGCGTTTCCACTAGTACCTACTTGGCTCTATTCGGCTCTACTCTCGACTCGGCACGGTTTGGTTGTGTTTCCATTACAGTAGCGTACCACCTCAAAGTTGGAGGGGTCGTCATAGCAAGGCGGCCCGAAACTCCGGTGGCGTAATTTGTATACGGCACAAACAAACACAACTAAGGACGTGGAGCATTTGGTTTGCGTGTATCCGTTTACCTCGTTCACAGAAATAATAAAAACGCCCGGTCTCTGTTTCCAGGGTTTTAAAAACGGCGGGTTTGATTCTTGTGAACGAGTCGCTCTCGTGACTCATCAAGTGACGCCGCTCCCTGACCAATCAGTGACCTGCAGTCTGGTGACGTCGCATTGTCAGCTCGACTCAGCTCGCTTGGAACCCCGGCAGAGGAGGTACTAAAATAGTACCTGGTACCAGGTACTAGCGCTGGTGGAAACGCAACAAGACCGAGTCAAGTCGAGTCGAGCCGAGTAGGTACTAGTGGAAACGTGCCATAATATGGTACACAAGCCTGTGACGACATAACAACGTCAAAGAGCGCTTTAGCAACACTTCAACAGCGACTTGGTGTCGATGTAGCTAGCCACGTCTGGCCATTTTGTAGCTTTGTTGCTAGTATTGTGAACACAGCATGAAAAAATCCCTATCACATCACTCGAGTAGACTCGCTTTAGGCTTTTTGTACGACAAATAGTGAGTTGAAAGCCTGTTTAAGTACAAGTGTGAAGTTTGAAAGACTGTTAAGGCTATTAAAAGATGCTGTCGAGTTGGATTACGGGAAGCAGATACAGCGTTTTAGGAGCTTGACCCAAGGGACTAAAAGTCAGGATATTTCACCTTCTGCATCACATTTGATCATTCTTTTAGCATCATACTACATCTCTGGAATACTCTCTAAAAATAAATGCCATGGTTGTGTGTCCCTTTTGGTTTGGTTCCCGGTGGGGCTCATTTGGCACACTTTCTGCATGGTATCTTTTACAGCTGCCACGACGCCAAAGATGCCCAATTTCTCCTGAAATGTGAGCGTCCCCCCCCCCAAATCATTATACCTTAATCACGTCTGTTTGCACTCATTTGCAGCTTTAATTAAATTCCTCTGCAAACTTTTAGATGTTACACAACTTCAGGTGGTATTTACACATCCTGGAGGGCTTTCGTCTCTACACCCGATATGACTTCTTGCTGGTTGCAAAGCAGTTTAATGATGGTGTTTTCGGTGATGATGATGATGATGATGATGATGATGCTGTTGACTGTGGGAACGCATCCTAAATTTGGACTTGTGCACACTTACATGGCTCTTCCTTCATAGGGATGGCTGCTGCAGAAAGAGAAAAAAGAAAGGGAAGAAAAAGAAAAGAAGAAGAATACGTGTGTCAAGGAAGGGAATTAGATAGATAGATAGATAGATAGATAGATAGATAGATAGATAGATAGATAGATAGATAGATAGATAGATAGATAGCAGGGAATTAATGTGTGTGTGTATGTGTGAGAGAGAGAGAGGGAGAGAGAGAGGGAGGTGAAGCGGGGAGGGGGCGGTCGCCACGCAGTGATTGGGAAATATCGAAGACGCGCACGCGCTAATCTGATGATGGGTCTCCGTTACCGGGGGGAGGGAGGGGTCTGTAAAAAAAAAAAGAAAAAGAAAGAAAGAAAAAAAAAAGAAAAGACGATCAGGGCGGGAGCATCTTGAGCTCGCGCGCCGCGTCCCTTCCTCTCGAGCCTTTTGTGTTTGAAACTCTCATATCTCACATATCAATAATTCAGGCGCGCGCGAGAGAGAGCAGACGGAGCTCCCCCCGCGCGCTATGAGTGCTGCTGCCTCGTCACTCGTCCAGGGCCCTTCCGCACCGCGCGCGACTCCCGCTCATTGTGTTTCCAAGTGACAGAAAAGCTGCCGAGAAGTGAGAAAAGAGGGAAGGAACAGGTGAAAGCTGGCGACGCCACGGGAGATACGAGGCCAATAAACAGAAAAGAGAAAAGGGAGAGAAGCCTAGAAACAAGCCGTGTGGTTCACCCTCAGAGAGACTCCGCCGGGGAGAAAGTGTTTGCTGTTGGCTAATTAAACCAAGCAAACGGAGTGGTAGCACGAGCCTCGCCAAGGTTCACCGGGGGAGCGCCGGGAAACTCTTGCTACCCTACTTTTTTAAAGGGGAATAGACCCGCAGTTTGAGGCGAGAAGACGACCGCACAAGTTCCGCTCCGGTATGTTGGCGTTTTGCCTGCTGAGTGCCGTGTGGCTCGCGGCGAGCCCGACCCGCGCTCAGAACGAGACGGAACCGATCGTCCTGGAGGGGAAGTGCCTCGTGGTGTGCGACTCCAACCCGACCTCGGACCCCACGGGCACGGCGCTCGGGATCTCGGTGCGCTCCGGCAGCGCCAAGGTGGCTTTCTCCGCAGTCCGGAACACCAACCACGAGCCCTCCGAGATGAGCAACCGGACCATGGTCATCTACTTCGACCGGGTAGGAAAAATAAAACTGTGTGTGTTGTGTTTATTCTGTCACACTGTAGGGCAGCGACAGCAGCATGCGAAGTAAGTTTTCAGTCAGTTCTGAGTGTGTTTCATTTCAACCTGATGAAGCAGTGATGGTCAGCGCACAGAGGAAGTTTTAAATGTGTGTGTTTCGTGTGGTGCGTGTCAAACGGTCTGTGGAGGAAAAGGTTTCTGGAGCTGGAGCAGCTGAATGTCTCATATTTTACAGAAAGACGAGAAATAAACAAAAATGGTCGTTTTTTCTCAGCGCTGCAGACCATTAAAGAACACAGTCAGGGTTAAAAACGATATTATAATAATATTTCTAGTACTGTGCTCTAAAGGTGTAACTTTCTCTACAAGAGTGTTGTGTCAAAATAGGAAGAAGTGGATGAGAGCAGGACTCCAGGTGAAGGTGGAGGTGGACAGCAGAGAGCTGCTCCATGGGAGAGCAGTGAGAGTGGAGCGGAAATGAATGTGTCTCTTTAACGATTCTTTTTATAGGTAATACATTCCCGAAGTGGTTGGGAAAAGTATAGCCTGGTAGGCAAGCCTTTTGAATATTTGAACTGTTTTTGAGCTGACAATACGGGATATGGGAACTGACATCTCGCCAAATAATTTAGTAACGGCAGGTCGCGAGGGCGAGGTCCTCCCCGCCCGCCGTTAAAGGTTAATTCTCCCTCAAACTGCCGTTCAATTACCCGCCACAGTTCCCCTCCGTCCATAAAACCAGACATTTGGCTGCAGAGATGCATAATTGAAAATTTCATTTGAAAGATTGATTAAGTTCCTTTTCATTTCCCCTAAAGTTTGGGGAGTTCTGACAGGGAGAAAAGCCAAGATAAAAGCGGAGAGTTATTCCACTACAGCACCCCATCTGAGCGTGTGTTCCGGGGCCAGAGGGGCCCTTCACGGCCCCCTCACGGCCCCTTCACGGCCCTCTGTCTCAATAGAGAGAGACATGTACAGTAATGACAATTAGGCAAATCAACACTAAATAAACAATCCCAGAGAATAATTCTCTTGTCATTTTGGCTTCGTGTGCGTGTGTTTTAGGGCTTGTTCCGTGCAAACATCCAGGATTGTCTTCCTGCTGAGATTGGTTGCTGGTGTTGTTTGTCAGGACGTCCATGTAATCCATTTTTTATGCGCCCATGTGATCTGCACACACTCCCGAGTGCAAACACTGAGAGATACATGAGCCGGATACTGCAGTTTTACCAACGGAACCCTTTCTTTCTTTCTTTCTTTCTTTCTTTCTTTGTTTCAGGTTCTAGTAAATGTTGGGAAGAATTTCGACGAGGAGAGAAGTAATTTCATCGCTCCGCGCAAAGGGATTTACAGTTTTAACTTCCACGTAGTGAAAGTCTACAACCGCCAAACTATACAGGTATGACGTCCTTCCTCTGTGTCTTTAGATGTGTGTGTGTGTGTGTGTGTGTGTGTGTGTGTGTGTGTGTGTGTGTGTGCGCGCGCGCCCCCACGCTGTTTCTACCTCATAAAAGTTGAATATCACCCGCGCTGGAAGTCATTCTGTGGATGTTTGAGATGTCTTTCCCGGGAGACGACGGCGCAGGCGGGCGTTAACAGATGAAAGCCAGTGGCCCGCCACCCGCGGGGCCAATCATAATTAATCAATACATGCACAGAGGACAGAGCCAGAGCAGGCGCGTGGAGCCGGCAGGGGGACTGGGTGCTGTGGTGAGGGAGAGGAGGGGCACGGGGCTCCGGCAGCCTCACTCTCAGCACCATGGACAGAGACGTCTCCTCCTCTCCGCCTGCTCTCATGGAGACAGGCAGCAGGCGCTCTAAGAGTTTTGACGATTTTAGAAGATTAAAACATTAAGTAAATTTTGCGCACAGCAAACAGAGACAGGCATTTTAATTTCCTCTCACTTACACACACACACACACACACACACACACACACACACACACTCACACACTCACATGGAGTTTTTTTTATACAGAAATAACACGTTTTCCACTTATTTGTTCCTCACACACTCACACACTGCCTGCAGTATGCCCCATCACAGCTCTCCTTTCATCCCACTAACAACTCGTTTTCACTGTGCCTTAGATGAAGTCTCCATATTCTTTTGATGTGTCAAGTGATAGGAAGCACTTGAGCAGCTTAAACCCATTTCCAGCATTTAACACGCACGAGATGAGGCTTTACAAGCCACACAGCGTTAATTACAATGTATCTCTGGCAAATTAAACTGTTGTGTAATTATGCCGTTGGATCCCTGGGGCTTTGGCATTATGTTTTGCTACTTATACTTTATTATTGGAGTCTTGAATTAATTAGCATGGCAGCCGCAGTAACAACAATAACAACAACAAGGAGGGCGGGCGATCTGTGAGGGGGAAAAGCTACGTCTAGCTCGCTGCGCACTCCCAGTTATCTTTGTGTGACTGAACGCAAATAGAGCGCGGATGGCAAAATCTTGACTCATGGCACTGAGGTAATTAAGTCTGTCATACCATGCAGAACACAATGGTGATAATGCCTGTCACATCACCATTAGTACTGCCATTTGTGCCAATTTGCTGTATTCTCAATAGAAAAATACAGTGTGACTGTGAGGTATTATCAGCTGTAAACCAGTGAAAAAGAGAAAATCCTCTAAAGCCCCAAACTTTTAAAAATAATAACCTTTGAAAACTGATTTTGAAACTTTTGGTTTGAAAAACCAGTGTTCTGTCACGTTTCTGACTGTTCGTGAAACAGACAGGTGTAGGTTGTCCTCTCTCCTCCAAGCATCCAGCCTGTGTGTGCTGCTCACCTTCCACCTCTTCCACTCATCCTCCCATCCATCCAGCGCATCTGCTGTGTTGAAAACTCCCACTGTTTGATTGCCTTAGAGGCAGCTACTGTGGTGCATGCAAGAGATGAGAGACAGCAGGGAAAGGAGAGCGGCGGATGGGAAAGAGAGGAAAGGATGATGATGTAAATGTAAAACAGCGAGAGGGACGAGGGGAGAGGAAAGAGGGAAGGAGGGACAAAAAACGGGAGGCAAATGGACCGAACTGATGGGGTGGGAGGACTGAAGGGAGGAAGAAGAAGATAAAAGAGAGAAAAGTCAGAGAAAAACAAAGAATGGACAGGAAGAAAAGAGAGAATAGGAAGAAAGCCAGACATGACGAGTAAGTATTGATCAGTGGACGCTGGGTAGATGTACAAAGGGAAGGATAAACAGTTTGCTCCATCTTTCATCAGTCCTTTCCTGCGCAAGGATCTGTCTATCTGTCTGTGAGGGGTGAGAGAAGGGATGTGGGTGTCAAAAAGCCTCCACAAGCCCGGCCTCTCTTTGCTTTTTGCCTGGCAGTTAAATACAAGTATTGCAAATGAAACACAGAATATTATCTGATCTAAAGAGAACTCCACCACATTAGCCACAATGTCAACCATTAGCTGTCCCTCTACTCCCGTTAATGGATAGCTTACTTCATTATTTTGCAAAATCACTTACAATATTTAAACAAGCCTCTTCCTGTTGTTACAGATTTCATTCCATTTGCAACGTTTTGCATTCCCTACATGTGCCACTGCTCTTTATTTGAAATTAAATTGAAACAAATGAATTCCACCTCCCTTAGTGAACGTCTTGCACCTGCAGCTTGGAACAGAGAGCTCGCGGATCGGAAAGACAAACAGATGAAGTGCTGGTGGGATATCAGCACTCAACAATGTGAGGTGCCTTTAAATCACAAGTTTCCTGTTCACGGTTAGTTTAAGACCACCGTAGTGTATATTGGAGATAATTTGGGGTATTAGACAGGGGTTACGGTGCCTTCTGCTAGGGTAGAACTTAAACAAAAACCTGCTGTCTGATTATTTACGAACCAGCCTGTCAATGATGCGTTGATGTTGGTATTGTTTGTGGGAAAAAGAAATGTTCTAGTGCTATTCATTGTGATTTTGCACTCTGAGGAAGTGATATTTTACAACAGTATTTTGAGAACCTGAGCATTGAGAAATGTCGTTCATGAAGCCTCGAGTCACTGCACCTCTGCAGGGGAGCACAAGGAGCACATCTTAAATGCCTCATGCTGTGTGTGTATTAAGCCTTTCATTTTCCTATTGACAGAAGGAAACCTGAAGGTACTGCTTCAAGCTGTTGATAGCACACTGCTCTAATTATAATAGATTTTACCTTTTTACGAGCTGCTCTTTGGATTAGAAGAGAACTTTGACTTGGAGTAGCAGTCTACAGCAAGCCAAAATTCTTTCAACTCTTTCAGTGCCAGCCTGTGTTTGTATTTTGGCTTCAAAATCACACCTTTTGTGTTCTCTAACTTGAACCACTGGGGTTGCCTACACTGTAATGACATATTCCACTCCAGTGAAATAGCAAGCATGCTCCATTTTTCAAATGTGATGTGGTTCATTCAGAATAGAAAATGCTATCGCGCTTAATTGTAGTACAAGAACATCATTGGTGGTCCAATATAATTCCAGTTTACTACAATAGCACCATGATGAAATCAAAATGTGTGTTTAGGATCTATGTTGTTGTTATCTATGTTCCACATTGGTTTTAACTAATTATTATACAGTTGATTTTAATTATTTCTAAGGTAGATATACTAATGGTAAAAATGGTAAATTAATCACCATAGCATTTTAACATGTGAATGAAGCTTAGAATAGACGTATGAGCATGTGGGTGGTTGGATATTTTGAATAGGGCAAGTGAAAGACCATGAGCAGTGATTTCATTTCAAGGCAAGACATCCACAACCGCTATTGTAGTCTGCTATTAGCTGCCTGAGGAGTTTTGTTTGTCAGCAGTAATCATAATGTGGGCAGGACTATATTTAGTAAAATATCACTAAATGGAACACAGATCATTGTTTTTGTTAGATATGTTTTTTGCAAACAAAATAAAGACCTAGAAATTAATAGAAGTTACAGGCTAAATGCACGCTTTTTTTAGACACATATACACTGCAAGAATATTTTCTTCTTTGCATAATTACCTCTTTTTTACAATCTAATTCCATATATATTTTATAATCTATAATGAATGCTTTGTGACCGTGTTATATGAATCTGCTCTCAGATTAAAATAGTTACAGTGCTGTCACAAAGTGCTTATGGCGTAGAAGTACCACCTCATTAAAGAGTTGGCAAATTCCGTTTTAAAAACACATGCACATTTTAAAGATTGATACGTGTATAGAGCCACATCTCTTCTAGACATCTTTAAATATCCTCAAACAGTTTATTTAATAATTTACTATTGTCTGATTTCCACTACAGCCAGCAGAGTGCAAAACACTGGCTGAACACAAATATAGCCAGCATATATGAAGAGATGAGGAGAGCACGAGCACGCTTAAATGCATGAAATATTCACTAAAAAACATCTATATTTGTTGTCCAATCAAACAAAAGGCCTTAAGTTGCTCTGTTAAACCATATAGTGAGTTGATAATATGAAAACTAATTTGGCTTTAAAAAATTCCAGAAAAGATTCCAGTCTCCTTCACTGTTGGCCAAGATGGTGGTACAGAGCATCTGAACAACTGTTTTAGTTTAGCGAGGCTTCAGCGAGGCAGGTGCAGCAGAGCAGTGGAGAGGGTAGGAACAAACATTACCAAACATTATGACAAGGATTGATGAAGTAAGCTATTACTAGTAGTGGTAGACTACAATATAAGAGCAAGGGTGAGGATACGACTGAAGGTTGCTTTGTAGTTCAAGGGCCTTGTGCTGCACCGGGAAAGATCAGAGTTTCTGGGGAGTCGAGAGGACAGAATCCCTGAATTGTCTTTGGAAATAGACAAGCAACATCTGTTGCAATAAAAACTGTTTATCAGCAAATCAGGAAATCAATCAAATACTATTAGTCTTGCTTCACCACGTGGGTAAGAAGATGTCAATGTAGATATTTGTAGATATCAACTTCTTATCTCTTGTATTTTCTCTTCTTCAGAGTAGTTCTCCATCATTCATGTAGAAAAGTGGGTGACTTTTAGTGATCAAACAATATCTGTGGAGATCTCAATAACACTCTTGTGGTGCTGAAGACCAACATCACCTTATAAATAGTGCAAAGTGAGAATGTTGGAATAAAATAGAATAAAATATTAGAACGTGTCCCTACTCTCCCACCGTACTACAGCTGTGTGTTTGGGCGAAGTGACTTCCTCATGTTGCACATGAGGAAGTGTGAACAGAATGAGCTGCATGAATCGTGCCACGTCAAAAAGAAAATAGAAATACACTTGTCCTCTGCTCCTGGCTCAGACAGTGTTCATCTTATAGAGTGGAGATGCAGGGAAATGAGAGGCAAATCAAAGCCACATAAATAAACATCTTATCTGTTCTTATGTTCTGTAGCCTTTGAAGTGGCGGAAGGAGAAAGCGGAAGGAAAAGATGTTATAGTGAAATGGGTTTGTGTGCAACTGGCCAGAGAGACAGTATATTCTGGGTGTTGTCAGGCTTCACACACAGACGCTGTGTTTTAGCCGCTGGTTTGTTGGCCTGTTTCAAGGGAGGGTATCACATAGACAGTTCTGCTGGACCAAGTCCTTTTTATCGATGCTAGCGACATGGCTGTAGTGATGGCAATGTTGGCCGCTCCATCGCTTGGATCCACACTGAAATATCTCAACAGCTACCAGATGGATCAAATTTTGTACAGACATTCATGGTCCCCAGAAGATGATCTCCTAACTTTTCATCTAGCGCCACCAGCAGATCAAAATTTTCACTTGTACACTGAAATATCTCAAAATCTACTAGATGAAGTGCAGACATCCATGGTCCCAGATGATGAATCTTACATTTTGGGGTTCCCCTGACTTTTCCTCTTGCGCCAACATTAAGTTGATATGCACGGTTCACAGCGAACGGTTTCAACAACTGCTGGATGGATCGCCATGAAATTTGGTACACATATTCTTATGCCCTACCGTATGAGTTCATTGGTGATGTTTTTGCCTTACGTCACCATCACATCAAAATTTTAATTTGTCTAATAATTTGATGTAACACTTGCAAAGCATTTGACTTTCCCATATTAGCACTGTATAGTCATTTGGGCCTTGTTAGCAAAAGATAATTAGGGGTGGATATGTTGGCCATGAGGGAGCATTTAAGAAGATACATTAGGCATAAAGACCCAGTTTCTCATTGAAACCTTGTTAAAGTAATACTCAGGAGCAGCTCCTGAGTGTGATATCCCATATTATAATCTGGATTCACCAATACTTTATGGCAATCAACGACAGAATGAACATTTTCAATTAAGTGGTATTCATTGATGGTCAACCAACATCATTATGAATCCAGGAATGAAGAGTGATTCCGCAAGTCACTTTTCAGTTCATAATGTACCATTGGCTCTTTTGTCTAGTGTGACATTTTAATGGATTGTTGGGGGGGTGGGATATGGTGACTCGTCTATTAACATCATCCATTGTCAGAAGTTGAAATATCTGATTAGAAACATTTGTGTTCTAGAGTTGAGCATAAATGGATGCATAGACAAAAAAATACTGAATGTACTTCTAATACTTAAAGCGTTTCTCCAAATGGTGTTGGTGTAGGAATGTAATTCATGGATACATTAATGGTGTATCGAAGGAGCTTTTCTGAGTGTTTGTACATAGTTTTTTATGTTGTGTGTCACTGATAGTGAAGATGAAGCCTCTCTTCTTCTGTTCTTACCTTTTCTGTCATTGTCTGCACACACACACACAATATCACACAAGAGCCTTTAGGCCAGGTGCTTGGCTTCATTTTTATCCAATCAACCTGTGCTCAGTCTCCTTCAGTTTGGCAGAATGTTACAGAAAGTTGTGCTGGTTTGTCCTTATGTGTGAAAGACGAGAGGTGTGAGACAAAATATTCTTTGAATATTTATTGTCTTTAAATTGAACAAGATTATTAGTCAGACCCAACAAAAGAATCCAGATCCAAACAAAGGAACATTTTGAGCCTGTAGCAAGTTTAAACACTTGCAACAATTGCAAAGGTACTTGTTAAAGGTCCCTTGGTTGATTATTTTATTACTCGTAAAAGTCAGAAGAAAAAAATAATTTCTGTCAGTTTTTGTCAAGAAAGT
The DNA here is from genome assembly GCF_042242105.1 of Pempheris klunzingeri. Taxonomy (NCBI): domain Eukaryota; kingdom Metazoa; phylum Chordata; class Actinopteri; order Acropomatiformes; family Pempheridae; genus Pempheris; species Pempheris klunzingeri. The sequence continues at coordinate 22,496,402 of NC_092016.1, read as the reverse complement.
AAAAACATGGTGCTGACACCAGGCTTTCAGAGTGCCTAACGATGTATTAACACAGGCATGTGCTTTAACCCTCCAGAGTCTTGGGGTAAAATGGCCGTTTTTTACTACTTTTCATTTTACCTTTGTGTTTCCCATTAAAACTGTTTAGCTTGCTTTCTTTGTGTTCGTGTCTTTGACGCCGACGGGCGGTTCGAGACTCTGAAGAGTTAAAGGATGTGCATTAAGTGTATAAAGCATTAAAGATTTTCAGTTGGTTGGTTACACAAATGGCCGTCGTCAATATCTGTGTGAGCCCGGCTGCTGCATCACTTTTAAATGTGATTCTATAGCTAAGACAGAGCTGGTCCCCTGTTTTGGTAGCCTTTCGCCAGATTATCTGCCGAGTTGTGATTGGCCATTGGTGCTATTTTGATGTCAGCCTTGTTATAAGCTCAACAACAAATCAGTCTTCATCAGTTCAATCTTTGTGCTACCTGAACCTTTTGCTTGGATAACAGTTATGAACAGTTCAGAGATATACAAGTTGTGTTGCCTAAACATTATTCAGGTGAGTTCTGATGCCCGACTTTCATAAGCATGTGGAGAAATACTGTATGATATGAACACTTGTGATTTTCTATGACTGCAAAGTTGCTGGGAGGTGATCAAACCTTATAAACGGGTGATATAGTAATTGTAGTTTCTCACTGTATTTCCACCAGTAGAGTTGGACAGAGTATTACTAAAGGTTTTCCACATCCTTTCTGGTAGCAGCATATCTAGTAAATAGAGTGTGCTGATTGTGGGTACAAGAGAACATGGACTTTAGTTTGGTCTGCCATGTATAGTAATGCCAGTACTGGGCATTTAACAATGGCAGCATCATTCCTGCCCATTATCACCACACCTGTTCAGTAAACAGTGCATGCATACGTCATCATCACCTGTGTATGTTGTGTTTATGTTTTAATCAAGAGACAATTATGTCAACTGGCAGTGGTTAAGGGACAGTTCACTCCAAAATCAAAAATACATATTTTTCCTCTTACTTGTTTATGGTTTATGGTCCTGCTTAATTTATCCATCTAGATCGTTTTGGTGTGAGTTGCTGAGTTTTGGAGATTTTAGCCACAGAGATATCGGCCTTATCTTGAATAAAAAGGAATTGGATGGTGCTGGATGATCTAACCAGCATTACAGCTCAGCTGAGGAGGACGCCATTACCGTTTAAATCCTCCGCTGTCACAACCATGAGCTTCTCATCTATGAGCAGATGTGTGGTTAAACAACAACGTCTTTGGTTCACCTTGAGTAACCACAACATGACTTCTAGAATGAGACATTGTTGTTTAGTTCAAATCATTTTTTTGGCGCTTTGAGCACCTCAAGGTGACTGCCATCCAGTTCCATTGTATTGAATAGAAGGCCAACACCTCTACGGCCGATATCTTCAAAACTCCGCAACTCACACCAAAACAATGTAGGTGGATAGATAGCACTGTGAGTAGGAGGAAGGATATGTATTTTTTTAGTTGTTCCTTTAAAATAGCCCAATAATGCTGAAAGCAACACTTCATTTTTAATGCTCAAGGTATGCAGAAACTTTGCCAGTTATTAAAGACCATGTATATGTTTTATATTGTCCATCTGATTGTGTAAGAACTGTGTGTGTGTGTGTATGTGTGTGTGTGTGTGTGTGTGTGTGTGTGTGTGTGTGTGTGTGTGTGTGTGTGTGTGTGTGTGTGTGTGTGTGTGTGTGCACATGTCTACAAAGTAAAACTTGCCTGGCAGGCTATGTCAATGCTGCAGAGAGTAGTTTATGATTTCCAGCGGTGCAGGAGGCCACAGCATGAGGGATTGACACAGGTTTGGTCAGATCATCATGAGGACTGAGGTACCAGTTTTTTCACAAGCTATGAAGCAGCAATAAAACAAAAACAATCCTTCTCTCAATATTATTCTCTCAGCTGAAATAGAATAACATGAAGTATTTTTTATTTGTGCTGTTTAGCCTATCTGGTGATGTGACGAGGTCACAGTCTGCTTTCTCATAGCATCAATCAGTTAATTCCTTCAGATTCATTGGTGTGTTCGATGAAAATGCTGTTAAGAATCATAGGATCATCTGCTCTCATTCTCAAGTTCTCTACTGACTTGTCTTAATTAACTCAGGCTTGCATGTTTTGCCTTTCACTAAAGAAGAAATATGACGGGTGAAGGCTTTGCCCAGCGGTTTCCTCAAATTAATGATGTTCCTCCCTGAGGCAATATTGATGAAGACTGGTGAAGATTTGACAATCTGGCATTTGTAAGATCTGTTTTTGTGCCCTGGTCTATAATGTGAATAGTTCAGTAAACATCTGGCCTCTGCTCTGGTTGCCTGCACCTCTTTGCATCATTTCTGCCTGTTTTCTTAATTACTTACAGACTGTGAAACACGATGAAATGACTGCAGTTTATGACAGCATATCTCCTGCACTGTGACATCTAATGCCATGTTCACTCAGGAACAAAGCAAATGCTCTTGCTAACTTTGTGCTGCAGATGCAATCTTTTCATAGCCCTTTAAACAGAGAACAATTAAATTAGTTGCAATGCAGTCCTTCATTAAATGAGATTGACCAGTTGAGTAAAAGTGACCGATTTCCTTTATGTCTGATTATGCATTTGTAATTGTTCTGTAGTTTCCTTATAAGAAACAATCAGATGTGTTGAGGTAAAAATAATGATTAAATAAAGAATAAATAAAGACTAACGTCTGTCACACAGTGCTGGCAGAGGTAAAGAGGCTGCGGCGATCACTGCGGCACTGATGGAGGATAAATACACAAGAAGACTGAAGAAACAATGACTCTCTACAGTGGGATTATAAAATATAGTGCTCGCAGACTAACAGAATCTGTTGTATATCCAGTGCCATATACAACACTTATCTGGAATGATGTTGGCTGGGGGAACAATGACTTTCACTGTATAGAACATAAATAAAATGCGGATCCAGAGTGCAGTTACCTTGACAATAACTTATTATCACTGACAGTATGTACTTACTAATGCTATTGTGTAATAATTGTACACACACAGGTGTGGAAATCCCTTCAGGCTTTTTATATTCCCACTGTGGTGATTCAGCATATTCAGGTATTAGAACAACTTAAGCTTCCAGTTATGTACAAATGTCATCCCAAATGGAAAAACTGCTTATTAAATTAGCAGTTGTTACAACACACAGCCATGGCCCACTGACAGTTTCAGGGAGTGTTTCTAGGAAGAACCTGCTGTAGGGGCACAGAGGTTTTGATGAATGTCCCTGTTGGCGTGTCGTTCAGCAAGCGTGCTGTGAGCACAGTGAGGGAAGGCAGGGTTCACCACAGTGCGGTTGCAGTCACGATGCCACGATGGTAGAGGTTCACTGGTCGATGGCTGTTGACGATGGCGTTGACCATCAGCCCAACCCTACCTAGAGCAGTGGGGCGATGGAGGATGGCTGCACTGTGCAGAGCAGAATGTGTAATGGGAGAGGCAGGCGAGGGAGTGAGCGTGGCTGGTTCGGGGTAGCCTGAGGTGGGTAATGGAAGTTGGCGTAGCAGGCAGGCAGATCTGGGGAGTTCTGATCCTGATGGCACAAGGAAAACAGAACTGGCACACTAACAACATGAGGACAACTCTGAATACACAATACAGAGCGACTGAGAATGAAAACTGCTTCTGGGGTTCAAACAACGATCTGGTGATACACACACACAGACACACACACGCACACACACACACACACAAACACACATTGACAAACAGGGGAACTCAGGACACACAAGGGAAAGGGAAAGAACAAGAATCTCCAGGAATGAGAAGCATCACAGCAGTGACCGTGACGTAAAGTCTTCTGGCCAGGACAAATATTCCAGATTCTAATACTGGGAGCCTGTGCAGCAGGAAAAGCTTTTTTCCTAAGATGTGAAGCATGGTGACTGCATCACCAAATTTACTTTGTTTCCACAGCATTCATAAAGAAGTAGCACCACTTCAATACCCTGTGGTTAATATTGTCTTATTGATCACTATTTACCAGCTGTCCTGTCACTCATACAGCATTATTTAATCAAGATCCCTGTTGTTGTTGCTCTGTTCTTCTGCTTTGTTAAGCTAATACTGACAAGTAAAGCTTTTTCCATAATAAATCAATGTTTTTACATTAACGGGATGGTAAGCCTTTATTGTGCAACAATAGAACAGTAGGATGTGATGAAAATGCTGAGTTTGTACTATTAAGGCCTACATGTCGCTTTGACATGAGTGTCTCCATATGGAGTAAGACTGTATAAACCCAAAGCGATTAGTCGGCCTTACGTCCAATGACGTCAGTCTCTGTTTACCCCAGGGACACTTTTTTCCCGTCAGAGGTTTGCTTTTGTACTCTGCACCATCTCCTGACTGACCCTGGAGTAACCTTGCTGCAAACTTTAGACAACTTCCGTTATAGGATAGTTGGCCATTTTAAAAACAGAGGCTGTTACAGGCCCAGACAGACGCACCATTATGTTTGTATTCATCACCATGTCTATCTGCATTAGTCTGTAAAGAGAGAAATGGGAGAGAAAAAAAATCCAGAGAGAGGAAGAGAGAAAAAAAGGAAAGAGAAAGATCCAAGGAGTAATAAATAGGGAAAGCAAAGGAAAACACAGATAAAAGAAATGGACAAGAAATGAAAAAGAGACAGAGGAGAAAGAAAATAAGATGTGGACAAAAAAAACCCAAAAAATCATTGTCATGTTAAGACAGTTGATTGGACGGGAATTGATAATGCAATAACAGGATGTCATCATGTCGTTGGCAGTAAGTGGTGCCCTGACATGTCAGACAACTTGTATTTACATATTGAGAGCCACATTTTCTTTCCCTCTTCTGTTCTGCTATTTTACCCCTTTTTTCCCTCCTCTATCTTTTCCTCTTTTCATGTATCCTTTCTGCCTCCCCATTCTCTCTCTCTCTGTCTCTGTCTCTCTGTCTCTCTCTCTATGTTATTCTGTCTCTCTCTCCATTACTCAGCCAGCTAATTGGTGCTTATGCATTAATGAATGCAGATCGATGGAGGCCTGACATGATGTGCAGACCTATTATCATGCTTTTATATTTATGGCTGGTAATTGTGAGAGTGTAGTTGACAGTGTGTGTGTGTGTGTGTGTGTGTGTGTGTGTGTGTGTGTGTGTGTGTGTGTGTGTGTGTGTGTGTGTGTGTGTGTGTGTGTGTGTGTGTGTGTGTGTGCATTTGTGTGGGATTGGGGGTGGCTGACAGTCGCACACAGGCACAATCAACACATATTCTTTATTCATACAGGTGTGTGTGTGTGTGGTGACCAGAGTCTCATCCTTCCAAAGCCAGTGTCACTTCTTTATTAGAGCTATACATCACTGGCACACACACACGCTGACCCAGTGTGTGTGTGTGTGAGAGAGAGAGAAACAGATTGTAAGAGAAGACAGAAAGAGAGATTTTAGTCCCTTTCAGACTTGCATTGGTTTTAATAAATTATCTACTGAATTTACATTTTGGCATCAGGTTTGAAAATAATGTCATTTTTTTTTACTTAATGTCACTAAATTTGTAGAAATGCTGTCACATTAGCAGTCATCAAGCCATGTATGGATTATTGAATCTGATTATGAGTTCTGTAATTTGGATTATGGAATCTAATTTGGGGATACAAATTTATAAATGCTGTTTTGTTTTGATCACAGCGATAATTTGGAAGCAGCCGATTTGACTCTAAAGAGTGACTTGAGAGCTACTTTATTTATGTGAAGAAATGACTGGACTTTGGTATGATGCTTAAATAAAAGAAGTGCCCTGACGTCTCCCTGCACCAAATATAACTAGACAGCTTAGTGGGCTGTTGCAGTAAACAGTCTTTTGTCTTTTATATAATGCATGAAGTCTTGACTTGCTTTGCACGTGCCAAAAGCCAAAAATCACAGAAGCGCAGTGGCTGTCTGTTAACAGTCCCATCATGTCTTAACAAAGTCTGGCACTCCTCCGCCATGGATTCCATTGTGTGAGAGCCAAAAAGCCATTATTTAACTGATAAATGGGCCCAGCAATGTTACAGATTCCAGGTCTGACTGGCACTTAAGTAAGCAAGACAACAAAGAAGCGTGTTTAAATAATTAACTGAAAAGAACTAGAGATTGTGTGCGTGTGTGTGTGTGTGTGTATTATGTGTGTGGAGGATAAAAATAGGTGGGTTTGGGGAGTGTGATTTCCATATGAGTGACTTTGGTGAATGGTTGGTTAGGTGAGAGGGTGGATTTTGTCCGCATGATTTGTGTGTGTGCTTGTGTGTGCATCTGAGGGTAACGGAGTGATGTAGTGATGCTGGCTTTTCTTTGTCTGCCATCTCAGTCTCTGTTTGGAGGCATTACATGCACACTGGACAGGAACCACGTCTCCCCCTCCCTCTACCTCGCCATCCCTGTCTCCCTCTTCTGTCTGCCTTTCCCTCTTTTGTAATCCCCTCCTCTCTCTTTCCCTTAACTCCCTTTATCTATCTATCTATCTATCTATCTATCTATCTATCTACAGATGATAGTGTTCTCCGTGTCCTCCGTCTCTTCCTCCTTTAATTTATGTCTATTTTATTATACGTTCTGGAGGTTAATGAGGCTAACCTGAAGCCTTCGGTTGTACCTCTCCACATACAATGTTCTTTTTAAGTGTCCGTCATCTCTATTGTAAGAATGCCGTGCTCAGCTCTACATTTTGGGTGGGGGAGGAAGCACTTGGTATTTTTAGACTGGCCTCCTTTAAGTCTTTCTGCTTGATTTGCTGCACCAAACACGTAAATGTCAAATAATAAAGTTTGGCTTGTACATTTATGCATGAATCTCTTATTTACCTAATAGTTACTATGACTGTTGTGATTTAGCAGCCATTACGCATCACCACAGAATTTAATTAGACATGTTGAGAATGGTTTCAAAAGATGTGTTCTCCCAAACCACATCACAAACCCACCCCCCCATCTCTGTCACACTTGCCACAACGTTTAACTGTATCCCATAAAAGGGGTGTGTTGTCACTTAGATGTTGATTATGTACATGTTTCCTTCACTCGCCTCTCAATTGCCATCCGTAGCGATGTCTGTTATTGATGACGGCTGCACAGCAGGAGGAGATCCAAATCTCATATTTTGACATTTGAGTTAAAATGATTTGTGCTCATCCCCTCCGCTGATTGAAGATTCCCATAAACAGTGTTATGTTTGTAATCAATCAAGATAGAGCCTAATGAAGTAGAGTTTGTACTGTGAAAAGCTTTACTAATTATTACGGGTATATTAAAACTGGTGCACTCTGGAGGTGTGAACTAGACACATGGTGGCAATGCTGATTTTAGTGGGATCGTTATAGACTGAACTGTCCTGGGAAATTATTGGTTATATGGAAAAACATCAGTATTGCTTGTTGCAGTGTAAAGGAACAGCTGATAAACCTCCACATATTCCTCCAGTCGTTCCTTAAATTTACCATAAAGCGACTACAAGTGCAGTTTGAATCTTAGTGACTGTGGTGACCTCTCCTCGTCCATGAACGGTGATTTATGTCACTGTTTTAAAGACTGCGACTGGTTGCCTGCTCTAGACTGCAGAGAGAGGATGAATGTGGATCAGAAGAGGGAGGAAGAGAGTGTCACACTGAAAAGTTTGAAGTTGGATAAACATGCAGGAGGAGGAGAGTTTATTTTCCCCATAGTACAAGATGTGTTCAGCAGGAGCCAAGTTCAGGTCGGACAGCAAAAACAATGTTCCCTCATCTCATGCTGAGTGCTGCCTCCTTGGCCTTGAATTAGTCTCAAATGGCTACTGCTTATAAATATGTAGATATATAGTAATATATAAAATACAGCACAGTCTCCTTTATTAAATCTGCTGCAGCCTTAATTCTCAACACTCTGAAATGTCAGTTTTTCCGTGACCTGTGATGTGTTTCCATCCTGATAATTAAAAAAATAGTTTAAGTATAGTCTGAGTGTTTTCATCATATTCACAGGGTGCTGGATCAGAGCAACACACACACACACACACACACACACACACACACACACACACACATTCACACACATACAGTCTGAGTTGCTACGTTCAGTTTGCTATTAAGAGGAGTGCCTGGCTAAGAGAGCTCTTGACTCTGACAGGCTCTCCATCTCCTGCACGCACGCACACACACACACACACACACACACACCTCCTCACTCTCCTGATCATCATGTAGAGTGAGGTGGTATAAGTGTATAATTATGGGATGTTTATGACCGGGTTCCATCATTTAGCAACAGTTTTACAATTACTTATTTCCAGGTTGTACAGCAATATTTTGACATGTTTAGAGCTCTGAATGTGAACGTCTGTCCGAACGAAACCTGAACCTTGAAATGCCTGCATGCTGTGTAAATAATGTAAAGAAACAAATGCACTGCTAACATACACCGGATGTGGCCTGTTTTAAATCACCGTTAGCTTGCTTGTTGCATGTTAGGGTGGATGTTGGTAAAGTATATTTTCAGGTTTTTTTTTAAATAGGGGTTATATCTTAGTAGAGGAGATGGAGATTGTTTGCTTTGTCATTACTGGTGTTAAGAAAATCCCATAATTGCCCAGTTCCCATAATTTCCCTGGAACGACAAATGTTCACGTTCAAGTGGCCACAGTATTTATGTACCTTAACCAAATGTTCATTATTGTAACCATGACGACAAAGATCCTCTAACCTAATGACACACAGTAGTCACTGAACCCCCATGGCATAGTGATTTTGGAAGGTAGACACAAAGGATATATTTTTTCACAATTTCTGTATAGTGTGTATGTGCTGAGGATCATTAAGGTCATTAAATAATAGAATAATGTCTTGCTGTGAAAATATTTTATCCCTTGTTTTTGCCGGTGCCTGGTTGTACGCCTGTTGGGAGCAGTAGCTTGATCTGTGGCATTGAGATGAGGCCTGTTCTCTGCAAATATTTGTGCACAAACAGTCTCTGATTTTTCATTACTTAGGCAGCCTAAGTCCCATTTCATCCACTCGACCCTCCCATGACAGGACATAAGCCAGGAGCTAGCTGGGTTAGCTTAGCTCTCTCCTCTGCTTCTGATGACCCCTCCTGCTGCGGCGCTTGGTGGTCTGGCTGGGCGGTCAGACGATGCCATGGGCAGTGATCAACTCAAGATCTTCTTTAATTCAACCACTTAATTCATAGGTGGAATTCTGCAATAAGTAATATATGTGTGTCAGCTATAAATGTGAAAAAATATTCCAAGAATCTTGGAATAGCTCACAGTGAGGATTGAATAGTGTTTTTGGTTGAAAGGCACATCCCCAGTATGCGTACGACAGTCTGATGGGATCTGGAACACTTCTGAACATTTTGCTGCCTTAGTGTGTTTCTTTTTCAGTCATATTTGTCAGATCACTGATCCCTCATAAATAGTTTGCGCTTTTATCACATTTTTATTACATCCAGCTCTCAGGAATTTGAATAGGAGCCTCAGTTTACAAAGGAGGATGACTCAACTGACTCACAGATGCTTTGCATAGTCCCCCCTTGTGATGCCAAGTCAGTCACTGTGTAGTCAGAGTCTCGCAGTGTACAACCACCCCTAGAAATGCAGGAGCACATAAACCCTGTGTCGTTTTCCTTTCCTCATCAAGGTACAGTGAGTTTGCTCACAGGAGGGCCGTAATCTCACAGGTTTTACAAGGCGTGATCCTGCATAAACAGACATTTCTCCAAAACTCATATCAGTGTTTTAGGACAGCATATGAGTCAGGGGTCGCACAAACCGTGTCTTACTGAGGCGTACGGGAGGAACAAATCTTGGGAGCGCTTGTATTCCTGCTGTTGCTCAAAAGAGGAGCGATGAAATCTGTTGTCTGGTGTGTATGTTGGCCGGCCGGGGAAGGGAGGGGATGTATCACTGACAGCAGCTACTTCCCTTTGAAAGAAGAAGACGTTATTCCCCATTGAAACATTTGTTGAGTCAGACACAGTGTCGGTCTGTTGTGTCTTTGTATGTGTGAATGTCTCTGTCAGTCACTGGCAAATTTTCTCCAAGTGGTAATTGAAAAAGAAGGGAAGTGCACACGAGGTATCCATTGATAATGTGCCGGCTGCACGGCACAGAGCTGCTCCATGCTAATAGAATATTCTGTTGTATTATCATAACCACATCATCTCTGCATACATTTCCTAGAGAAATTATGCAAGGAATTTAAAAATCTTGCTATCTCTAGAAAAATGATGCTCTGAATCCACATGAAAGCATCACCATGTTGTAGAGTATTCTGGGTGTGTGTGCTGCTGAATGGCCCCTCATGTCCCTGCTTGTGTGGTGGGGAAAGTGTCTGTCTGTCAGTTTTGTTGTCAGCCTCCTGTTTTCAACCCTTTTTGTTCTGTAAACTCTCTGTCCTCTTCTTCCTCATCCAGGTGAGCCTGATGCACAACGGTTGGCCGGTGATTTCGGCGTTTGCCGGTGACCAGGATGTCACGCGCGAGGCGGCCAGTAATGGTGTTCTGATCCAGATGGAGAAGGGAGACAGGGCCTACCTCAAACTGGAGAGAGGAAACCTAATGGGAGGATGGAAATACTCCACCTTCTCCGGTTTCCTGGTGTTCCCCATGTAGAGGAAAAGGGAGAGGAAGAGGGGGAGGAGGAGGAGCAGGGGGTGGAAACGAAGGAGGAGGAGCTGGTGGAAGATGCAGAGTATGGCGACGGTGGAAAAAGGCAAATGGAAGAAGATGAGGAGCTTGGGAAAGAAAAGGACGTGAATATGAAAGTGGAAAAGGAGGAAAGGAAGACAAAAGAAGAGGGAACGTGACAACAGACTCTGTTTGGGACGCTGCAGCGGGAGGAGGGAAGAGGAAGGATGGGAGATGTTAGAGAGATGTAAGCCCATGACATGATAATTCGAGGGTAAAATGCGAGAAGAAATATGAAGCCAGTACATAAAAGTGTATGGCCAGCTTCCTCACTTCCCTTCCTCCTTCCATCCATCCTTTCATCCATCCTTTCCTCCCTCTGTTTTCTCTGTGGCTCGACTGCAGCTTTGGACAGCCAAAACTTTTTTTATTCTCTGCTGAAAGACGCAATTGATCATTTATATGTTCCAGAGTTCTAAAAGCCCGAGTGTAACTCCCCTCCCCACACACACTTCCTCCACATTCATTCATTCAATCATTAATTCATTGATCTGTTTCAACATAAGCTTTGAAGAATGTTTCTTAAGGAACTGCTCCCCACATCCGGCCATATTTGTACATTTTGTTTTTCAAGCATGACGTAAATTGCACTGATTTTGGATCAGCTACTACCCCAAAGCCAAACTAGAATTTTTATAGGGGAAACACTTAACTCTGATCGCAAAATCAGCTGCTAGGGACACATTTACATTCCCAGTAATGCTGTGTTTTATAGTTATCATGATAATTATTGGCTTTTAAAAGACTTCTTGAAAGGCACATCTGTTTGTCCCCTCTCCTATTCATCTCTCCCGCTCCCTGTTAATTACACACGGCTCCTCCTGCACCCTGCCATTGTTTCCTTATTCTTTGTCTTCAGATCAGATGACTACAGCTAGCTAACGCTAAAGACTCCTAAGCTAAGGCAGTCAACCTTTGCATCCAGCCATGACTGACGGTAACAAAGCTCGCACAACAGATGAAAATGACACATTAAATAAAATCAAGTGACATGCAAAATATAAGCCAAATGATATAGTGTTGTGAAAAGTCTCCGAGAAATTACGTTTTTTTTAATACTAATTTGCAACAGGCAAATCAAAATACATTTTGAAGGAAAGCTAATGCTGCCCAAATGTAGCACTTCCTACACATAATCCAGGCAGCCATTCTGTTTCTGTACAAAATGTAAGGAGACCGGCTGAGACAGGGTTGCTGTCTGACTGATCAGAAAACTAGAAGGTTTAGAATTAATATGCTGCTAGCTAGCAACATCTTTCAAAAAGCATTATAGAAAAAAGTGAATGGAAACATGTCATTTTAAAATGGTGAAGCATTTATAGCACAGGTTGCTACAGATAGACAGTTTAATGTAAATGTAATAAAACCACATCCAGTCTGCAGTCATGTGCTCAAAACTTAACTGTGACTCATTGTGACTATATCTAATGAACCTGACACTGCTATTGATACAAGTCACACAGACAGTACTGCTGTATCTTGTCCCTTCAGTGTTTCTATCGTTTCTCTGGCAGCCACGCAAACATTCGAATCGACGTCCATCCAGTCTTACCATCTTCTGTCCACACCTTCATCTCCCCTCCCTCAGTCTGTTTCTCTCCCTCCATCACTGCTGTTCTGTACCCCTCCCTCTCCAGGATCCTCTTCTCTCTTCGGCTATGCTGTTTACCCACAAGTGCAGATTTTTCTCTCTTCTTTTTTTGTATACCTCTGTAATCCCCTCGCTCACCTCTCTCTTCCTTTCCTCAACGGTCTGTCTCCCTCATCTTCCTCATGTCTGTACTTTATCTGCTGCTGTACTCGTTTGCCTCCCAGCACGGATCCTTCCTTGCTTTTCTTCAATCTTTGGACACTGAAACCAACTTACAATGACAGACTCTATGATATGTATATATTTATATATGTATATGTATATGTATATATATATATACATATATATATATACACATATAATTTACACAGTATATATACAAATGGATATATAAATATATCGAAATCTAAGCCACTATTTCTATTCTGCTGGTATTATGATGATAATAATGATAATACTAATACTGAAAACTGAATCTGGTTGATGACTATAATATCTGTATTTCCGTACTTCAGTGTTATATAAAAATATTCTAAGAGAAACTTACTAGTGATTGTGTGTGGAAATCTGAGGCTGCTCTTCTGATTAAAAACATGCTTCTTGTTTTTGTTTTGGGTCAAACCAAGTTGTGGCTACAAAGCTGAGACTACTACTTATATAAAGAACCTACAGCTAAAAAGGATTATTATTATTATTATTATTATTATTATTATTATTATTATTATTATTATTATTATTATTATTATTATCAATCAAATTGAAATTTATCTACTGTTTTCTTATTTATTTGCTCTGATGAAATCAATAAAATTTAAATGGTACTTTTATTTTTCTTAAACCTACTTTAAGCCTGGCTTGGCAGTTTATTTTGTTGAAGCTGGCAGAACTTCTGACAGCAACCAGAAACATACACAGCCCCAGGTGTGTTGATGTGTGTAATGGTGGGCGGTGTCTCCTCCTTTCTTCATATCTCTGTGGATTATCTTTTTTTCCTCCTCTTTTTCTCTCTGAATCCAATCGATTAGGGCTCCTTGTTTTTTTGCTACCTCTGTCCCTCTTTCTCTTTCTCCTGGTTACTCTAAATTTTCTCTCTCATTCCTTTGCCATGTGTTCATTTTATATTTCTTTTAGATGCTCTCTCTCCCTCTCTCTCTCTCTCTCTTTCTCTCTCTCTCTCTCTCTCTCCCTCCTTCTCTCTCTCCACTCTGTTGATTTTAAGGTTTTGTGGTTCGTTTCTCTCCAGACTCTAATGAGCTCCAGGGGGAAAATTAGAGCTGGAATAACAAGCAAACATCAACATCATCTCCCCTCTTCCTCTCGATCCCTCTTTCCTCCTGCTCTTCTTCCTCTTCCTCATCTTTTTTCTGCCTTCATCTGACTTCAGTTCTTTTCTTTTGTCTCATGCTTTCTCACTTTCTTTCCTGTCCTTCCTCTGTTACGCATCCTCTCTCCAACTTCCCTCTGTTGCCCATGGTTGACTTTCTGTCCTCTTCCCCTCTGCTCAGACCCACTGCCTATGGCCCTGCCTTTCTTCTACATTCTCCTTTTCTCTTAGCTTTCCTCTTTCTTTGTCCCACTGTTTTTTTTTTTTCATTTCCTTCTTAACTGAGAGAGTATTTGGCAGTTCCAAATACGCTATTGGCACAAATATAATACAACATATTTTCTCGTAATTACTTTGGAAAAACTGGAGTAGACTTATTTTGCAGGAGTCTCTCTTTGCATTGCTGTCTCGCTCTCTCCGTCTCTCTGAAGTCCCTCTGTTTTGGGTCAAAAGGCATCAAGTCCTCCAAACTAACTGTAAACTAATCGACAATCGAAAATGACTTGTTTTTTTTTGCCATCTGTTTTAAGGTTATGTCTAGGCCGCTGATAACTGCTTGGTAAAGGAAGGGAAGGAGTTCTAACTTCCCCTGAGTTAGTTGAGAAGAGCAATAGCACTCACATGTCTGCGAAGTAAATATGAAACTAGCATTGCTTAGCTTAGCATAAAGACTTGAAACAGGAGGAAACAGTTAGCCTACCAGTACAGTTCAGTTCACCAATTATCAGCTGACAGCTGAAGGTTGGTCAGTACAGGAGTCCATTAGCGAATGCTAATTTTTGAGGTAATTTATTTATTGAATTTATTCTATATTAAAGTGGAAGTTGGCAACTTTTCAGCTTTTCCCTCCCTATCGTTTCCAAGTGTTCTTATTTCACCGCTGTCACAAAGACAGCTTCCAATATTCAACCATCTGTGTGCTAATCAACTCCCTGATCATAACAGAATACAGTAACTTTCAGCTGAAAACCTGAGTAAAGCTGTTCTTTGTTCAGATTGTCAAACCCAGATCTCGGTGCTACGACGAAGGCAAAGTGTAACGTCTGGCCGTATTGATAAGTAGGGATATTGTGTTATTTACTCATCGAGTAGAAAGAATGCCACCTGCTAGCGTTAGCAACATGGCTAATGGGCTATTGCTAGCAAGAAGCAACCATAAGCATCCCGATATGATTACAGTCGACATTTACTTCATGATGATGTGCTACAGTAAAAAAGTTCTCAGCTTCCACTTTCAGGTACCCGCACATTCAATTAATGCTACAGCTACGACGTTTAGACACAAGGTCCCGATCAAGAGTGCTTCTAGAGTGAGCTCTGTTATTATACACACATGATCCATCCAACAGTTAACATATCAACTAACAATATAATGAATACACCTTCTTCATCATGGGCCATTTACATCACTTAAGCTGACATCACACGACATATTGGTCTGACCTGACAGCTTAGTGACGCCAGAATGAAAATGAGCACCGAGTGTGACAAATGCGGAATAACAAGCATTTGGGAGCCTAACAATATCCTGACAAAAAGACAAACGTGAGAATTTCCTTGGTGCGTGATGTTGGCCCGCGTTATGGGTAATATTTCTCATATTTGATTTCAGTTGCGCACTACATTCATTCCCATTCACAGGTGCTAAACACACTATGTCTTACTGTCCTTTATTTGTAACGTTTCTTATTTTCAAAACGTGTTGCACAAAGAAGGAGGACGGTGTTCTATGAAGATGCGGGTGTATATGTATATGGTGGAAGGTGTGTGCGTACGAGAGAGACGGAGTGTGTGTGTGTTTGTGTATGTGTGTTCATTTCCCTCACAGCAGCAGGTCTGTCCAGAGGCCTTGTCCTCCAGCAGTAATTTGATTGTGGCGGAGCGAGGGAGACATAATTGTCTGCAGCAGGTCACCGCATAGCAAACAAGTGCAGTGTTTGCCCTCCCCACCAGTGTCTGCTCTCCTCTCCTCTCCTCTCCTCTCCTCTCCTCTCCTCCTCTCTCCTCTCCTCTCCTCTCCTCCTCTCAATGTCAAGAGAAAGCTGACAGTTGGGTCTGATGCAGCATTATACTTTCAGCTCTATGGAAATGTGCACGCACTTTATTTACAGTTGCCAAGAGCACGCACACACACACTCACACTCACACTCACACACACTCTCTCTCACACACACTTCCTGCTGCCATACACACATTTGCCCCCATGCCCTCTCACTCCAGCCAGATGGGCATGAAGGCAGATAGACAGTCAAGAGGAAAGACCAACAGAGAGCGAGTCAGACTGACATCTAGCCGGGAAAAAAGAAGCACACCAGCAACTCTATTGTCCCAATGATGGATAACCTTTGACCTCTGCCAAACTCACCCATTCCTCAGGTCACACACTCTCACACAAACGCAGACACATCCATGGGAGCTTGATCTCTAGCATTTTGAGATCATCTGACACCAAATCCCCTTGGCCCTCCCCTTTGTCTCACCCGTGTCACTCACACAATACTTCCAGAGAGACAAAAACATACATATTCTACTTTGTTTGCCCACTGAAAATCTTTCTTCAAAGCAAAACCTACACAGCTCATGTAGGCTGTATTTGCTCTCTATTCCTGCGGCTGTAGAATTAACAGAAGTCCAAAAACATGCAGGTCAGGCTAACTGGTGACTCCACATTGCCTGTAGGTGTGAGTGTGAGCGTAAATGGTTCTCTGTCTCCAGCCCCCCCACAACCGTTAAGGATAAGCGGTATAGATAATGGATGGAAGTGTAAAGATAAAGATACAGCGAATTGACTTATCACAGCTCCTGCAGTCAGCGGAGAGGATAAGGATCACATAAAATAACCTGACTTTGGATTCATTCCCACCTGCACAGTTGATGGACAACTTTTTTCTCTGGAAACCAGCATGAAGGATATGAAGGATGTTTGTTTAGTCTCAACACTTATGGTCAAATATCTCAAATATTAAACAGTCCTGACCTAAACTTAACCAAGTAGTTTGAGTTGCCTGACATTATGAATGCCTTCATGTCCCCCTCCAGTCAAAAACTTCTATTGCTTATTGTTACTTCACCCTCGGTGTGAGGGATGATGTATGTGCGGGGCGCGACAGTAGAAGGCTGTTTTTACGTTGCTCCGAAGAAGTGGGAAAGCGTCTCTGTGCTCACTTTATATCTATCTATCTAGCATGATTTATGAGATGTGGAAACTTCCTTCTTCCTTCTCCAGTGTGCAAACAATGAGAATGGACTTTTCAGTGAAGCAGGAGACATCTTGGGCCCAGCAGCTCCACTTTGGAAATGAGCTAAATCTGGATTTTTCAGTGAGAGAGAGGGAGTAGATGTCATTGCAAATGTGATGCATGTTAAAAAATGGGGAAAAATCAAATCAGGCTCAAGTTATTAGTTCAAGTATTTTTTATGTCTTCAATCATGTCCAGAGAGCATCAGAGACATTCTTCAGTAATTAGGGTAAAAAAAAAAACTGGGTATCCACAGCCATCTGAAAATAAAAACATTGGAAACAGTGCTGATTGTTTTGCTGTTTATTGCACATCCCACAAAATATTACATTTGCAGTACAATGTTTGCAAAACTAAAATAGTTGCCTAGCATGCATTTATACGAGACAGCGTGGCTGCATTACAGTTCTAACACTCAACTGGTACTGCAGGACTGTGCGACACAGTACATCCCCTGTCACAGATGTTGTCATGAGCAAGGCTGGATGATGGGCCAGGCCAGTGCCCTGGGGCCTCAGACTGCCAGGGGGTCCCCAAGCCTCAGGCTGTGTGTGGCGTTTGGCTCAAGCATTCTGAGGGAAGTCGGATGCCAGGGCCCTCAGTGAGTGCACACAGTGCATGCTGAGCACTAAGCCCCTGGGTGCTCATAGCACCAGCTGACCGCTCGGGCTCCCTGGCCCCTCGGTGCGTACACGGTCATGATGCCTCAATCAAAGCTACTAGCTAACTATCAATGGTATAACATTAAAACTACTATTAGTTCAACATGGAATGCTGGGATTAACAATTGTGCTAAATGCACATCATGGTGTTGTGACACACTTGCACACTGTTTAGTGGTGTAATAATGTTATTTATACTGCATGAAATCTTTAAATAATCTGCTTGTAATTGTGGACATTCTTTATATGTACTCGATAGAACATAACAAATATAACCTACAGAGAGGGCAAGATTAAAGAAGGCAATATTAAATGGAACAGTGAAATGGCTCATTTTACCGGTTGATGTATTGAAAATGTAAGTGTGGTGCAGCTGTCTGGAGGTTTTTCTCAGTGGATCAAATGAATCAAGACTCTACACAGAGAGCACCTGTAATGACGGATTTTTATAGGCCAACCTGTAAGTTGACATCACTTTGGGTTTCCCTTGACATCATCAATGGTTGTCTCTAAAGATAATTTTCAGAAAATGAAAGCTACATGTGTATGGGGGGGGGTAGGGGGGGACCTCCAGAAGACTCTTGTCCAGGGGCTTAACGAGACCACGATCCAGCCGTGGTCACGAGTAGGTTCATTCTATGGTTATTTTATGACATTTCATGTTCATGCTGAAGGAAAAATGACTACCTTGAGTTCCAGGTGAACACACTGCTTGGTGCTGTATAATTCAGCAGAGAGCGGACACAAACATGACATGCTGGACTCTTCAGTGAGTACGAAGTGGCGGTCGCGTCACAAGCAGAGTGTTGATTCTGTGTTATGAGCCGAGGTGATGGGGGAGTACAGGAGAGAGTTACAGACAGTCCCAACACAGAACAAAGAGCAGAATATAATGAACACTGACAGCTTTTCAGCAGTGACGTTCAGACAGGAGCACAGACGGTATGTAGCAACAACTTTCTAAAACTCAAAGGACCTGGTGTTTGTTTTTAATAATACAAAAGCTCCTTTACTTGATTCTCATTGAATCACATGCTGAATTACTTCCTGCGTTCCTCACACAGTCTGTCACACAGCTACAGTATCAAATCGGTCAGATATGTCTGTAAGAATAAACAACACACCGTGTGGGCTCCTCAACGTTGCATGATAACATTCTCTGCACCACAATCAAAGCCAAAACTGTCAAAACACACACATAGCAATCGCTTTTAGAAGGTAAGAGCATTTTCTAATATTGTTTCCACTCTTAAATGCGTACATGCATCACACCAAATATTGATTTAATTTAGATTTTCTTCTGTTCGTTTACTTTGCATTTTTCTAGATTGATAAAAATAAACAATCCAATTGTATGTTTTGAATATGTTCTTACTTTGCAGCATTTCTTCACACCTGCCTCAGTACTGTATTTTTTATTTTTTTCCATGCTGTTGCAAGCCAGCTGAAACAGGGTTGATTTGTCTTCATGTTTGGTCTTTTAACATCTTGTGTTAACACCAGAGCTCACAGATTTGACAGTTGTCACGCTCTTTCCTCCAGTCAATTACAGACAATCTGTGTCTTATGCGAGGCAGCCTTTATCAAGGCGGTGATCCCTGTCTCTAGCTGTTCTTCATCTTTTTCCTCAAGGTAGTCTGGAAAGATAATTTAAGCTGCCTGTCTGCCTGCGCAGTATGCTGGGTTTTTAAGTTTTGTAGTCTGTAGGCAAAATTATCAATAACCAGCTGCTAGCGCCTCTAACTGAAGAGCTGGCAGGAACCTCAAATGAAGAGCTGGCCAGACATGAAGTGCATACAGATGGAGGAGATCGAAATGAGCATGTGTGTTTTATGAATTGAAATGAGAACTTATTCCACTGAACAGACAACAATGTTTTTTTTTCTTTGCCATGTGGGTACAGTACATTATACTTTCAAGTCAACGCATAGCTAAGTACGGGACACACCAAGTGACCGGGACAAGTAAACCATGCTGTTCTCACATATGCTGTTGGTACTTTGTGTTCAGTTATCTACATGGGTCTGCCTGTGAAAGTGCCTCTGTGTCACTGATCACAGCTGAGACGCAGCCACAGCGAGCCGAGCTGTACCAGCAACGTGAGTGAAAGTAGCAAATGTCTTCCCGAAGACAAAGATGCAAAGTAAGTGACACTTCGTTGGCTCCACTTTGTCTCAAAAAAAGAATATAGGAAAGGAATTCTTTAGGAACCACTGAAACACCTGAAATAAACGTGAAGTGTTGCCCTCTTGAGTTGCCCTATTGCATTTTGACAATATAAATCAATATAAGGATCCTCAGGACCTGTGCCAGCCAGCTGTCTCCTGTCCTGTGTCGCCTCTTCAACCTGAGCCTGGACCAGGAGAAAGTACCAACACTCTGGAAGACCTCCTGCCTGGTTCCGGTGCCCAAGAAGTCGTCTCCATCGGACCCAAACGACTACCGACCAGTCGCCCTCACCTCTCATGTGATGAAGGTGCTGGTCCTGACCCATCTGAGGCCGCAGGTGAGACCATCACTGGACCCTCTGCAGTTCGCCTACCGGCCTCATCTTGGTGTGGTTGATGCTACCGTCTACATCCTGCAGAGAGCTCTCTCACATCTGGATGGTGTTGGGTGGACTGTGAGAATCACATTCTTTGATTTCTCCAGTGCATTCAACACCATCCAGCCTTTCCTGCTGAGAGAGAAGCTGCAGGTGCAGGTGCTGAGTGTGGACGCTCCCACCATCTCCTGGATCACTGACTTCCTGACAGACAGGCCGCAGTTTGTCCGACTGGGCAGCGCTCTGTCTGATGTGGTGGTCAGTGGTACAGGAGCTCCACAGGGAACTGTGCTGTCTCCTGTTCTGTTCACCTTGTACACCTCAGATTTTAAATACAACTTCGAGTCATGTCACTTACAGAAGTTTTCTGATGACTGGCAGAGAGCTCTCAGCACCCTCTGCCATTAAACACTAACATGGTACTACTACTGGTTCTTAAACTTGCACCACAGTTATTATTAACTTGCACTTTGGTTTTACTCTGCACATTACATCTGGTACTGTTTATAGTCTATATTACATTTTGTATTTATTTACCTGCAACATGTTATTTATTTACCTGCA
Source organism: Pempheris klunzingeri (assembly GCF_042242105.1). Lineage (NCBI taxonomy): Eukaryota > Metazoa > Chordata > Actinopteri > Acropomatiformes > Pempheridae > Pempheris > Pempheris klunzingeri. The sequence goes on along the minus strand of NC_092016.1, from coordinate 22,475,750 downwards.
AAACCTAGAACATTTTGTACATTTTTTATTTTTTTTAATTTAAAATTTTTTTAATTTTGCTTATTTATTTGTTTGTATTCATGGTGGTGGTCACTTAACCTTCTATGCTATTGTAGCACCAGAATATCCCCCGGGGATCAATTAAGTATGTCTATCGATCTATCAATCTAACTATCTATCTATATAAGTCAGTGCGAGACAGTCGTTCTCTTATGCTGTGCCCCTTCCATGGTCCATCAAAGACAGATTCCTGGGTGACATGTTTAGTCAGACTAGCGACGCGGCTCAGGGGGTCATTCCGTCAGCCACTTTGGTCCAGACAGAAATATCTCAGCAGCTATGTGAAGGATTGATATGAAGTTGCATACAGACATTCGTGGTTGCAAGAGGATGTTCAGGATGTTATAGATATTCAGGATCCCTGGAGGATCTTCTAACTCTTCCTCTGTGTTTTCACTTATCCTGAAAAATATCTCAACATCTGTGCTATGGACTATGGACACAGTTTGGTACAGACAATCATGGTGCCCTGATGATGTGTCCTATTGACTTTCACCATGGGGCTGAATGTTTTGCTTTTCATTGAAATATCTCAACAACTATTGGATGGATTGCTGTGACATTTTGTGCACACATTCAAAGTCCTCAGGAGATGAACTATAACAACTTCAATCCCCTGACCTTTCACCTAAAAATACCTGCCTAACTTGTGAGTATGACGACGTGCTAATGAAAGCATTTAGCTTATGTATAGTATCACAGAGCTGCTTGAATGGCTGCAGAAAAAATTTGCAGCAGGAAAAAAAAAAGCTTGAAACTTCTGAACAAACCTCCTCCTGTGCTTTGCAAATAGGCCATTGTACCTCAGTGACAGTACAGACTCTTGATCTGATCACTGTGTGTGTGTTAGACAGATGTTAAAATTGGTTCCTCCTGTGTGAATGGGTGAATGAGAATGTAATGTAAAAGAGTAGTTGTGTACATTCACAGTATTTGCATGTATTCATAGCCCCAGGCTGTTTGACAATAATCTATTCACTAAGACAATGCAAAATAGTAAAAATAATCATTATTCTGTGCCACAGTTCAGTCTCTGTGCCTATGCATGTGCATGTAGAAAAACAAGTGCTCCTTTAGCAGTTTAGAGTAAAAGCCTGATTTCCTTCAACAACAAATAAACAACAAAGACAAACTAAACCCTCGAACCTCAGCAAAGGGACTAATAGCTTCCCTCTAAAGTGCATTATAGATTATAGTGACAATGTTAATAATTACAAAGATTTTAATGATATTTGTGACCAGGCATTTAGCATCTAAATAAGACACTCATCCTATATGCTGCGTGCCAGTTTGTGTATTTTGCACCCTTTAACTTACCTTTAACAACATCGGGGAAAGATGATCGCCATCATCATCTGTCAGCGTCGTCGTTTGTAAGGAACAAAAATAAAGCATGATGTTGCTGCTGCATCTCTTGCTTAACATTTTTTTGAAAACTATTTTGACAAAATAGAAGATTTTTTTTTTTTGAGAAATAGAAGACTGACCACTTTCTTTAAGCAGTTAACATGAGGGTCTTAATTGTGTATTACTACCGCTCTCATATTTACTTTCTTCTCTTCTCTGAAGAGGCCGTAGAGAGAGCACAAGCACCATAAGTGTACACACAAATAATGCTCCTGAGGTGAGACTAATGGGATGTACAGTGCAGTGCATAAATACAGCATCTTGGCAGCAGTTCTACTAGTGGTAATACATATCATTGTGCACAATGTACGTCATTTTTCTAAAAACCCTGATTTATCAGGTTATGGAGTGAGTCAAGATCGAGTCCAAATGGGATCTAGTCAAAGTCAAAGTAGAGTCCCGAAATGATCGAGACCAAAGACTGCACTGGGTGAGGCTGTTAGGCGACACAAGGCCGAGATAATAGACAGAATGTCTTGAGAACGGGCTCAAGTACAACAGTCATGGAGAGAACAGGAGAGAGGGAAGGGACAAGAAAAGAGAGAGAGGAGAGAAAAAAAACTACACAGTGACATGATGAGAGGAGGAGAGAGGAAAGGAGAGTGGAGTGCAGAGGAGAGGGGGGGGGGGGTGGCTGCAGGGAGGGGCTCTCACACCAGACTAATGTGTTTTGTGGCATCCAGCAGGTGTGTTTCTTGGACAGGGGCCCAGTCTGGTCGACTGACTCAGAGAGAGAGAGAGAGAGAGACAGAGAGAGAGAGAGAGAGAGAGACTAGCCCGATACACACAGAAACACTGATTATCAGTGTCTATATTTACATCCTAAAAAAAATGTTCATTTCATAAATTGTCTCTGATTCTCTTTGAGTACTCTCAAAACTCACATATCTCTTTACAGTAGTTGTAAAGTTATTTTAGGCATCCAGTGTTCCCACAGCAACAGTCTTGTTTATTAGCTGGTGAGATCATGTTTGGTGACTGACAGGAGCAACAACACCTCCAACGCTTAGACGGGCAAGAAATAGAAAAACATGAATCAATGAATAAGCAATTCTTATAAAAGTGAAAGGTGACAGCCTGTTTACATTGACACTTAAGGACAGAAGTCCATCAGAACTCCCCAGAGATGTCCAATCCAATATCCAATCACAGAGCTTAAACCTCAGTTGTTGTTTCCGTGTCAATGACTTAATTAACACCATTAATCCAGTTGTGTGATTACAGAGGTGGTTGTGTCAGAATTAAAACATTGAACATTCATTTTGGCTTTAACGACACCAAATAACCCTAACCACAGTATTTGGCACATATGTGATATGTCAGAGCCTCCCTGCTGTCATTATGACATGGATGTTGATGTGATATGTTTACAAGTAGGACACTCATCACAGTAACTCTGATATGTCATGAATGTGGCAAAATGGTGAACTACAATACAAGAACATAGTTTTCTATTTTAGTCCGTTGCGTTGCTGCTGTATTGATCTAAGACCCAATAAGGCAGAACGAGTGAAGCTGAGACAGGTGAGAAAGAGAAATAAGAAGCAGAGGCAGGTATGGGGGGGGGGCGTGCCCACTGGCGCTCATGCACAGATCTGGCCCTGACTGATAGGTGGCAGGAGGGCAAGCTGGGCCATGTGTGTGTGTGTGTGTGTGTGTGTGTGCGCTTACGTCTGTGTGTTTGAGCAAGTGAGGGGACCGAGAAATGAGCAGAGATGAGACAAAGAGACTGAGATGGAGTAACGGAGCCAAAGAGAGGAGGTGGAGAGGAAAGGGGAAAAGGGAGAGAGAGAGGGGAGAGGAGGTGAGAAATCTAACAGGACGGAGAAGCAGAGTGAGAGAAGAGAGGTGGAGGCGCCATATGGCATCGCTTCAGGAGAGGAGGGCTGGGATGATTGATCGAGGGAGAGGTGACTTAGTGAGCGCTCCAGTGGGTGACCATTACAACTCACAGTCTCAAGGCTGAAGGGATTGTTCCATAATCAAAATAAGTACGAGAAAAAATACTCAGTAGAAAACACATTCTACTTGTGTTTGATCCGGAGGAGCTGACGCTGAAGAGCGACTGATCATTATTCCACTCACCCACTCCATCGTTTTCCTGTTTCTTCCCTCTTTGACGCTTCCTGCTCGTCATGTTTCCTTCAATTGCCCATCAATTTCTCATTTCTACGTTTACAGGGGCCCATCCTACGACCATTTCACCATTCACTGAAGAGACCGGTTGTAACCGTTTCTCGCCTTGAATTGTATTGTTGGATACACAGAGGAGTTACTTACTTGGCTGTTGTCTGGTTGAATAAATGATTTATTTTGTGTGTGCACACCAACAGAAGTTTACTTTGGGGAATGATAATCTTCAACATGATCTTAACTTGTGCAGACATAGTAAATGTTGTCACAACCACGTGGGTGGTATAGGTTCGCTGACCAGAATGTCAGACTAATTGTCAGTATGTCCTGCCATGAGAGAGGGTAGGTCCAGTCTCCAGGAACCCCTTCAGAATCCCAATTAAGGGGCATAGTTATGATTCATGGGGCCTGGGTCCAGTCCAGACACTGTGCAAAATAATTCATGTGCTGCCCAGAGGCTGAAAGTTATACCTACAGCATACTGTGGCTTCTTTGGTCAGTTGAAATGGTGTGTATTTATGTTCTAAATTCATTTGAATTGAGTTAGTAATCGTTCATAACTTAACAATTCTTCTACTATTTCATTTTACATTACATGGTATCAGGTTGCTCCTGACTTGTTTCTCACTCGTTCATTGTTAAATGCCACAATTTTGTGTACTGTATACAAAAGTTTTACCATGTGGACATTGATTCAGAGGTCTGGAACCAGGGTAAATGTTTTGTTCTGTCTAATACATACTGTAGGTAAACCACAGCAGGAAGTCCAGCCCGTTCTCATAGCCAGGGCGTCAGATACCGTCACTTTTTCACCCCTTGTGACATCTGATGCCGATGCAAAAGGCACCCTTTAGCTTCTGTATGAAAGCAACGTAGCACAGAAGAGCGATAAATGCATATGGAGGTGGAGGAGTGGTTGGATGGCCCAAACGTCGTGATAGCTTGTGTCCCAGGTGAAACCGAAAGAAAAACCAGTGAAATGAGTAATGTTCTTATTTTACCCCAAACTATCATCTTTTCCTAAACCTAACCAAGTAGTTTTAGTGCCTAAACCTACCCAAACTGCAACAGTTTGAGAATGTTAACCACATATATTTTATTACTACCATGAAGGTCTGGTATTTCTGCGACAATATTAGAAGGTCAGTATCTGATGAACTGGGAATGAGACCACTTTGGAACGAAGGGTTTGCTGGAACAGTTGTCCTGAGTGTCTATTGTTGATGCTGAAGGGTGCCTTGTGTGTCTGTATCAGACGCCAAGGGGGGTGACAAAACGTTAGCATTTGACACCCAGGAATCAGTAGGGAAGCCACCATGTTCTAATGTGTTAATTATGTGTTAATGGAGCGAAAACATCTAGTCAGTCAAGTGATTAGTCAACAGAAAATAGATCTGCAGATATTTTGACAAATCATCCATCGTTTAAGTCAGTCTTCAAGCAAAAATGTCAAACGCTCAGCTTCTCAGTAGTGAAAAATTTGCTGCCTTTCTTTGTTTCATATTATTGTGAATGAAATATCTTTCAGCTTGGAGAAAAGGGCACAGTTACAGATGCTCTCAACAATGTTCTTTTGGGGTATAGAGGCACATGGTGGTAACACTGAGGGGTCAGTGAGCACAGTAACTGACCCCTGTGGAGAGTCACATCAAACAATACTTCAGCATTTCAGAAAACATTCTTGTTTACCATCAAATGTCAATCAGTCAATCAGTTTGATGGTTTTAAAAATGTTTGGTTAGGTGTGTTTTCCCTTTCGACAGAGCTACGTGATGAGCTAAGCTAAAGTCATTCCAGGCCTGTACTGAAAATTGTTGGAGGATTCCTACTAACCTGAACGGGAGAGCAGAAATGTTAACTCAGTGTATGAAAAATAAGAACTCTGTTTGACATCACTTGTCTAAACCTTAGAAATTTGCAAATCCGTAGGAACAAGTGAACTTGACACAAGAGGAGGACAACTGTGTCAACACATGATGCACTGACAGACAGCGTCCTGCTGTCTGAGCCACTAAGATCAGCTTCATACACTGAGCATTCAAAATTACTGTGGCTCTGTGTGTGTGTGTGTGTGTGTGTGTGTGTGTGTGTGTGTGTATCCAGTTGGTATTTTGAAATTTCCTCCCATAACTGCTGATCCATGAATAGCCCAGCTAGCTGCTTCACCACATGTCCTGTCATTGAGTGCCTAATTGGCAAAAAGCACACACTGCTGCTGTATACACACACACACACACACACACACACACAGATGAATAAGTATGCCTCCGCACATATACACACACACACACACACTCATGCACACACATATATTGGTAATACAGTTTTTGTTGCCACACACACAAACTGAAACAAATAAAGACACACGTACACACACTGCAATCCAGCAAAGGAAGAAGAAAGCACAATTAGAGGAGAAAAATGTCAGGTCTACTTCACAGTGTGCAGACTTCTCAAGTGGCCCCCCAGCCCTCGCTGTGCTGGGAATGGGAATTAACAGGATCGGTGAATAAGGAATGTGTTCTTAGGAGACTTGCCCTCCGGTCAGCGCGCTTCCAAATGAAGATGCTTTTAATGTGAAATGCTCCTGACACTTATGGAAAACTGCATCTACACTGTTAGAAGTGAAAGATAAGGCGTGTCTGCTCTATTTGAAGTAACCCATTTGATTGTTTTGCCATCAAGGTGGTTTATACTGAATGAAAATACAGCGACAGATGAATTATGGGCCGGTGTTTTTCTTCTTTTTTTTTTTAAAGTTGCACCTTGATTTGTTATTTCCTCAAATGGCTGTGTTTTATCTCCACCAATTAGTGTGATAAATTGAAGTAGCAGAAAGGAAGCGCGTGTAAACAAATGTCCCAGCAAAATGATTATGTTGCCTCTTTCTAGAGCTGGACATCCTGCAATCCATCTTATGTGATTTGTTAGTTGTTGTAATACACCAATTAAGCTGTTTCACTTTTATTAAATTGATTAAGCTATCATAATGACAATGAAACTCACCTAGGTTTATACTGGAGTTTGATCTGCCCTCCAAATCAGCAACAAGCAAGAAATATAATGACCTGCATGCTGACGAAGTCATTGCGTCTCACCAACACCCATTTTACGCTGAGCTAGTTCCTCTCCCTCTCTTTCTGTGACTGACTATCATAGCCAATTTTACAGTAAATTACTTCCTAAACAAGCTCGATAGAGACAAGCCCAGCAGTCTGGCACCCGGCGCTCGCGTGTAAACATGATTATATCGAGGAAGTGGCTTCACATTTCCGAGCACGCAGTGACAGCCAATTAGGGCCTGCGTTAGCGCGGCTAATTCTTCAAATGCAGTATGGCGAGGAGCGACAGGCTGGGATGGAGGGAGGGCAGAGCAGGAGGAAGAAGAAGAGGGGAGGAGAAAGGGATTGGTAAAGAGAGAGAGGCAATTAAAAGGGAAAACAGGAGAAACACCACAGATTGGATTGTAATTACTGTGTGTGAGACACCATATTAGTGCTGTTTATTTTGACTGAAACGCTAACAGCCGAGAGGGCTATTTATGAGTGTGTGTGTGTGTGTGTGTGCGTGTGTGTGTGTGAATGTACGAAAACTGTGAAATTCAATTATACCTGCCATTAGAGTATATTGGCCGCCTATAGAGGAAAGGAGAAGAGAGATAAAGAAAAGTGATTTCATTTTTTCTGCTGACAAGAAGCGGAGGGGTTTGTGACACCACTCTGTCAATGCTCACAAAGTTGCCTGTGAGTGCGTCTGCCAGGAACAATTACACACAGTCCCATCCATGTGACAGTTCTGAGTTGGAACAACACCTATAATTGCTCACAGGGAGGATCTCTCTGCTGCGCCGGCTCGCCATCGAGCAGGCCACAAGGCTATCAGGATAATAATTGGAGGAGCTCAATTAGTTTGTCCTCTCTCCTCCCCCTTTTTCCTCCGTCTCCATAAACAAAAAGTGCATTACACATCGATCCCCGGGAGTTGCTGGGGTAACAAAGCTGTGGTGGGTCTTTAATGAACTGCCTTGTGCCGGCGGCTTGAAAACGCTCCTCTTCTGATTCTGATAATTAAGTTTGTCCAAATCGGATCGAGGGGAGTGAGGGCTTTTACGGCCATTTTTACCAGCCATTTAATTTGGCTGCTCCTTGTTGAGGCCCAGAGGGTGAATGGTTTATGCCTTTCAGGGTGCCGTCACAGAGGATTCCCCCTCTCACTGATGCCTGCTTGACCCTCCAGTCTTTCGCTGCACGATTTTCCTCCAGGTAGGGTTTCACTACATGCTAGCTGGCAGGCAATTTCTATCATTTTCTGTACTTATTGGTGATGTAGTACAAAGTGCAAGTCACAGATTGGGGCTGCAAATTGCCAAATTCTTTGGTTGGCCATTCAATGTCTAACACATTAAAGATACAGCTTATTTCCTTTAATACAGTGTCTGCTATGCCAGGAATGTTAACTATCTGGCAGCCTGTGGCTAGGGGAAACAGGTGAGCACCTTGCTATTGTAAAATATTTGCTCCTAACTACAGACGTGAGGCATAATATTCGGAGCATAAATATCAACATGTTTCCTGACTTATTAAGCTTTTTCAAATAGCTCGCAGTCACTGTCATGGCCGTAGTCAGGAAGTGTAACCCTCCCACGATTGATGATTGCCATCCTAAAAATGTAACTCATCATCAAAAGGTTTAAGGGTAGATATTATTAAAACTGTAAAGCTACACGTCCATCTCCTCACTCTGGGGGTTTCTCTCCCGCCCTCTCGTCCTTTGTGTCTTTCTCCCTCCCAGTGAAGCTGTTTTTAATCTTGTTGAGGCATGCTGCACTACACTTATGTGTGTAATTCACATAATTCCCATGTTAAACGGAACATAATCACACTAGCACTGAAAGGCAATTCTGCTCGACCTCAGAAAATGAAAGGAAACGGGGGGAAAAAATGACCCTGCGCAGGTTATTGCTTTCCGTTCAGCGTGCGTCAACAACTCTTGAATTTAATGCATTCCCGCAGCGGTGCGTGGCTCACCGGCCCTCAGGGGAAATAACAGGGTGTAGTCATTGGGGGATTATGGATGGGTAAAGGTGTTGAGACATATACACTGTAAGACTATATGAGCGAAGAATTGGGCCCTGAGGTCACATCGATGTACCAGCTGACTCTGCTCATGATTTATCAAGTCTTAACATGACACAGTTCATTGTGCCCCAAACAAAGGCCATGTTGTCAAAAATACACACAATTTTTTTTATTATGAAGGGTTAAGTATACCCAAAGGGACCCGGAGAGAACAGTCACCAAACTTTGCAGTTCCCCTCAGCCCTACAGAGCCTTTTAGCCTTTTTCAGCCCATTGTTTTGGTTTCAGGGGCCCACAGCTTTACAGTTTTTGTTCACATTCACCACTTTGCCAAATGTTTTCAGCAAAAAAATCTCTGGTAAACTAAATCGTGCTCTACCTCCCCAGCCCCAAATGCCTCACAGACAATGTTAGCATTTAGCTGGTGCACAGAGTGGAGCATTTAACAGCAATAAAACCCTCATATTTCCCTAAGGAGTCGGTGGAGGCTGGAACACAGCTAATACTGGACCAGTGAATATTGAACTTACATTGATTAGGTGGCCAGAAACGCAGCTTTTGCATCTGTGAAAAAAAATTCAGTTAATACTGTTTTAATTAATGAATTAATTACCAGAATCATAACACCTCAGAGGACAAGCTGAATAACCTATCCTCTGGGGTGGGGTCATGATTCTGGTAAGTGCACAAACCACTGGTCTTAAATTGAAATATTATCTTCAGGTGTAAAAAAAAAAAGGGATATTTCTAGAGAGCTCTAGGTTTATTTAAGCACATAAGCAGCTAAAACAGATGTATTGATATTAGTGGTAATATTGTGCACATTAGTAAACAGATATGTAATAATGTGCTGAAGCTTGGTCCAGCTCAGGTACTCATTCTTTCAACCTCTTGTCCAAATTTCTCCACAGTATTTCTGGATTGTGCTTACACCTGTGGTCACACACCCACAGGGATCTCTATTTGCATATGCAGCATATTTAAAAAAAAATTGGAGCCAGGAGAGTCTTTTACCTGGATTCACTTCATGCATAGTAAAATTTCCTGAGATTTTTTTTACATTTTTAGTCCGAATTTTAGCTCCTTTTCCAATTTTTCAGTCTCAGACATACACAGATATTAGTGTACGCTTGTGAGCCCTTGTATGCACACCCATGCGTGCAGAATGGGTTTTTTTTTTCACTTACTGTATTATTGAACATATGCGTATTAGCACAGACATATCCTCAGTATATGAACTACTCCGTGAGTGTGCTTGTGCGAATTCGTCTGTAGTCAGATCACTTTTTGATGCTAAAGTGCTTCCATAATTGGCGGAGATAAGCAATACTTAGCATCCCCTAAATACTCACTCATGCACACATATGCCATTACAATAACATACAGCATTAGAATATTAGGTTTACAGCCCTGTCGTTTGTCAAAGGGCTCTTTAAGGGCTGTAAAACTGTCCGAGTGTGGGGATTTGTCATCACCACAAAGGCCTGTTCCTTCCATTAGTCATAAAATATATAGAGAGGCAAATGTAGGCTGTGATGAAGACGCAGCAGCGAGACGGAGAGAGATAAAAATGTGTGTGTGGGAACTGGATAAGTCATAGGCAGCTACACTGACGCTAAGTTGTTCACTGAAGTTTTGTGGTTTCTTTATGATGAACACAGAGAGACTGAGCGGGAAATAAAAGGGGGACACAGAGAAAGAACTGTGCAGAATGAAGTATATACTGTGCATCCTCAGCTCTATTTCAAGTTTTTTCGACATGAGGGTGTATTTTGTTGAAAGCAGTAATTTCCCATTTTCAATATCCTCTTCTATTTCATTCTGTTCAATTGTATTCCCTTCAACTTCCTCACACACACACACACACACACACACATGCGTGCGCGCACACACACACACACAAAAAGACAGTGTTTCTATGAAGAAAGATGACGCCATTGAAGATGATGACTCCCATCTGACATTTACTAACCTTTTGAGCAGAGAGATGGGGATGGAAGAGGCAAAGTGAAAAGGAGGAGAGGGGATGGACAGATGAGTAGGAGGGGTGCAGTCAGGGTGGATGAGTGGAAGAGGGAGGTGTGTATGCATGGCATTCCTGTTTTCTATTCCTTTCACTGTCATATTGTGATCAGCTCTCCACAAAAAGCTTTTGTTGCTGTCTGCACCTTTTTCATTCTGAAAGCATCCAGGTTTTTTTTATACTCACGAAGCCTTCAATTCTTCTTTATTTGGCAGACGTGGCATTCTTCAGCACTGTGTGTGTATTTGTGTGTGTGTGTGTGTGTGCGTTTAGTCATAACTTGTTAGTCATTATGGAAAATGCCTCTGCACTCGGTTAAGGGGACACCCACAGGCTGGTAATCCCTTTAACAAACATGCAAAAAATCAGGCTGACCTCTGCATGTGTGAAATATATTAAATATGTCAAAAAAATATATTAAATCTGTCAAAAAAGTTCAAATTATTTATTGTTCTGCTCATTTAATGTGGAAAAATGTAGTGGAGGAAATGACTTATTAGAAAATCCTTAATCTAATAAAAAGTAATGTGAGTAATGAACGTAAAGAAAGAAACTGATAAGGGAGCAGCAAAGAGGAGGGTGGAGATTTTCAGCAATCTGAGTGAGAGTTAAGTTAAATACACGTCTGTATAGATGAGTTTTTGTTTGATTATAGTTCCCATCCAGTCTGTCTAAGCAAGAAAAATTAATACAATGGTCAGTTGTTGACATGCTTGAAATAACCGATGTTGACATTTTACAGACAAGTAACCTTTAGCAGCAGTCGTCTCTCAGATGGAAAGGTAAGCAGCATCACTGTGTTCTTCCACCCCACAACCCCCGACAGGAGTTTCAGGAGAAGATTAAAAGCCGATCGGTGCCCAAACTTAACCAGGTAGATTAACATATGAAGTTACTTACTTAACTTCCCTGTTTATAACAGCTTTCACCCCCCTACCCAACCCTCTGCACACACATTTATCCCATTTATCTGGAAGGGCTTCCACCCAATATCTGGTCAGATCTATAAACGTGTAGTCTATGGAGAGTTCATTCAAAAGTTTGTTGGTTTTAGAGAATTTGTTTGGTAATGTTTTTATATGGCTGCTCATCTTAAAACAACCGGACCGGAAAAATTTGGTCATAAACCAAAGTATTGGACAAATTCAAAAATGTCAACCATCCAATTTCTGCTGCCCTATCCAGATGAGGTGGCAGCAGGTTTTACAAGGTAGTCCTGACATCCCTCTCCCCAGCAAAGCTTGTCAGCTTTTCCTGAGGGATTCCAAGGCATTCCCAAGCCAGATGAGATATGTAACCTCTCCAGCATATTCTGGGTCTACTCCAGCATCTCTCACCAGTTCAACGTGCCTGCAAAACATCCAAAGGAAGGTGCTCCTGAAGCATCCTGATCACATCTACCTCACCAGAACCACCTCGATTGACTCAAAACAAAAGCATCTCTCTGAGCTCCTTGTGGTGTTTGGACTACTTACCCTAACTCTGAGGATGGCTTATATCTAGAATCTCATTCTTGGGGTCACTTGCCAAAGCTCATGAACATAAGTGAGGATTGAGATGTAGATCGACTGGTAAACAGAAAGGTGGCGTACCAGGCCTGCATTACTTCCACCTGCCTATCTCACATCACATTCCACGACAATTCATAATTGTATAAGCATCGCTTCACAGAAGAGGAAAAGTCAAGGGATCACCAAAGTTATTAGGAGTGTCTGTACAAGAATTCATGGAGATCCATTAATACCAGGATATTTCTGTCTGAATCAAAGTGCTGCAGATGTGCAATTTCTAATTTCCCTCCATGTGGAAGCTATACAGCTCATTCTTTGGCGATTCTTCTAGTGGACTTAATACTAAACAGTACTGTACATGTACCATTCGTCTGCCTGAGCCAATAACGTAACAGCAAAGACCATAAGCTTCTTATCAATTCCTTGTGTGATGTAATGGCTTGTCCCAGTTAACAACCATCATTGGGGATTCAAACATGAGCAAAGGGTCAATTGGAATAGAGAGAAGGTAAGAAGACAGAAGGAGTGAATAGATGATGAAGAGTAAAGGGCAGCAGAGGGATGGGCCTATGTACACAAGAGGGAAGATGATTAATATGATTTGGTGATGAATAATGATCTGATGCTGATATCTTGGGTTGTGAATAAATGAATGGAGCATGTTGGAGTGCAGATAGTACATACTAATCAAAAGCTACTGTAGGTGACCTTTCCTGAAATATATTCACACATACAGAACAGTGTACACAGATAGTATAGAGTTTAGAATTATGACAATTAAAATATTTGAGTTATATAATTGAATGTTGCATTCATTCATTTTTGGGCCACATGGGGGCCCATTTTTTTAATGAAATGAAATCAAAATAGCATTGTCTTTTTGACAATTTCAACAAATCCAAAGAATTTGAAGATAAAAGTTAAATGACTTTTTAGGATATGATATGAATATATGATATTTTTGAAGGAGTGACATGTAGTGAACGACACATATGAATGAAAACTGGACTGAATCAACAAATGAATGAAATTAGAACCTTCATTTGCATGATTTTCATTCAAATCCTTACATGTGAAAGTTAAACTGTATAAATAAGCTACTGAAATTGTTTTTTGCTGATTCTAATTCTCCTAACATTACTTAGTGACAACCCATAAACTGCTATCCACTACTATCAGCATAGTATCAGAGTAAGAACGCCTTTTTTCCCTCTCTCGTGTCAGTTGTTTTGTTTAATTTCGTACTTTCATGCCCCTGTTTACTGGCTACAAATACATCAATTCAGCCATTAGCATCATTAATCTAACTGCATTCATTACAGAGTATAAACATAAAGGTGTAATTGATACTGCAAACAACATGGGTTATGCAATAGGTCTACTTTTACAGACAACAGTACAACAATAGCATCATCACACTCGTATCGACACCTGTAATCCAGTTTCCCAGCTTCAGGCGATGCCCAGGGCTTTCCTCTGAAGCATGTTGCTCTCACACGCACAAACACACACACCTCTGTAGGTTACAGAAAACATCCTACGGCAGACATTTCACTCCACCTTTTATTCATTCCCCCAACAATGGCAAGCCGCAAATATTCAGTGAATGAGGAGACATGCTTTTTCAGGGTGAATAGGGAAGACAACATGCTCTTTAGTAAGGAATGGTTCCATGTTACGCTCACTAGTTGTGGTAACATGGATGCATAGAAATGACAAGAGGCGTTTCAGATGTGTACACCCACACTGCGACCTTCCCTGAGTCAAGGACAGGTTTTAGTACAGTGCTGAAGTCTGATGGGTAAGAAGAGGTCTGATTTATCTTAACTTTAATCTTTAACACTTGAAAAAATAAACAGGACTTTTTTGCACACATACAGACGGTGTAATATGCAGAGAATTATATAATGTTGAAATAATCATCACAATGGCAGCCGAGGATCTAGATACATTGAACATTTATCTGTTTAACATTATCACCCACACTGTCAAGATTTGTAAGAAAGTGTTGCTGCTATAAGCTCCTCACGTCATCGATGACTTCACCTATTGTTGGTTTCTGAGCTCAAGGATAGATAGCTATTTTCAGTGATTCTACCACAGTACCAAATCCCTTTTGTAAAGCCTTTATAAAATCAGAGGCTCTGAAACTGTGATCGTTTTTAAGTCTGGAAAAGTAAGAGGGGATGTCACATCACAGTGCGAGCACTGAACTGACCAAAGTCTGTCTTCAGATGTGGAATCTAGCACTGTTGCAGGGAGGTTATGAAAAAAGAAAACTTGCAATGTTGAAGTACAGTGATGAATTTCAGTGTGTGGGCTAGTGTCATCTAAACTGCTGCCTTCTCTCTTATTAACTGGAGCAAAACAACAGACCTTATGTGATCCAAGTGATGAATTCTGGGTACTTAATAAAGCCTCATTCCTCTGAGAAACATTTATTATTCTTACAGTTCAGTGAGAGCAACATTTTGTTGTCTGAGCGGGATGCTTTGACAAAGAAAGGCTAACTTTGGTGACATTGTTTGATCGTGTCGTTGGTGATCTGGAGTTCAATGATCGAGAGAGAGTGTTGTCCTCTGCCATCAGAGTACCCTCACATTAAAGCAACAGGGTCATTCTGGCTACACCAGTGCACATCTTTGAAAAGGAAACCTGCAAGTTAAATGTAATAAAAGGTTTTTAAATAAACCTTTTTATTCTCAACTGAAAAATCTATGAGGTAAAATAGTTGATGTGTTCAAGCAAAAATCTGCTAGAATGATGTTGACTTAATGGATTGGGTGGATAATGGATGGATGATAGATACATTGTATGATAAAAATCAATGAAAACGTTTGGAACTTTATACCTGAGAGGGGATTAGCATCTTAGCAACCTAGTTTAGTTGCTTTCAGATATGAACTCCATTTAACTTTTCAGATATGAGAATTAGGTCTGGACATTGTCTGTAGTTTTTTTTTTTTACACATATAGCACATAACAGCAGATTGTCTGTTTGAGGCACGTTCTCATTTACTGGAAATACTCTACTGTGTTTTGCGTTAATATCAATATTACGTGTATTTGGAGTTATTCATAATATAAACAAAAGAGTGGACAGCAGTACACAGGAAAGTATACCGTCTGGTGCAACAACTGATTCGGACACTTGTTGCGCTTTTCCATTACACAGTTTTAGCACTACTCGCCTCTACTCGACTCGACTCTACTCGGTTTCGGTCGTTTTCCATTACAATTGAGTACCACCTCAACATGGGTGGGGTCGTCGTAGCACGGCAGCCCGAAATTCCAGTGACGTCATTTGTATGCAACACGAACACAACACAACTAAAGACATGGAGGTGATGGTATACCTGCTGCTCGGTCTGTGGCTTTTTGTCAGACTCAAGGTAAAAGAATCGTTGGATCACGGTGTTGGTTTGTGTGTAGCCATTTACCTCGTTATATAACAAAACCGCACGGGCCAGGGTTTTAAAAATGGCGGGTTTGATTCTTGTGAACGAGTCGCTCTCATGACTCATCCAGTGACATCACTCCCTGGCCAGTCAGTGGCCTGCAATCTGTTGATGTCACATTTTCAGCTCAACTCAGCTCACTTGGAACCCCGGCCGAGTACGTACTAAAAAAGTACCCGGTACCAGGTACTATCACCTAATGGAAAACCCTAAAAACCGAGTTGAGTTGAGTTGAATCGAGCAAAGCCGAGTAGGTGCTAGTGGAAAAGCGCCATTGGATTCACACATACAGCTCTGGACTGGAAGCAGGGCCAAGTTGCTAGCCCAGCTGTCTCCAAAGTTAAAAAAATACAAGCATCCAAACACGTGTGAAACATATTTAACTCAATATATATTAATATTGAGTAAAATAAATATTAATGTAAACACACCACTTTGTAGTTGTAAGGAAAGTTGCATGTCATCTGCAAAGAAGCTAACTTTATGTTATGAATTGATTTGAATTGAATTGAATTGATGTGAATTCTTTTTATTGTACTGTTTCAACTATTTGCAGCAGGTCTTCAAATGAAGATGGAGAGGGTGGGCGTCCTGTTCTTATTCCCCAGTAGGATAAGGATCAAGTGTGAAGCTTTGCCTAGATAATTCCATCTGTGGTATCAGTGGCTGTAGGTAAAGTGTGCAATACTCTACCTGCTTTTAGTCCACCTTCCGGCTCCAGGTCTGTATTTCAGAGTGGTTGAAACCTTCTCAGCTCATTCGGGGTGCCAACACAAAGGGGGCCTTGGCAAAACAAGCCTCAATTTTTAAGTTGAACTCTGATAGATACATTGAAATAAAACAGATATATTTTTAAGATCAATTCTCTCCTTCCACTGTTTTAATGCAGGACTGTTTTGCAACACTACAAAACTGAATCTTGCTAATTCTCTAAGTCCTGCTAATTGTTATACAGTGTTTTATTTGTGATTTTATAATAGATACAATTACACTTCCAGCTGTTTTATTACAGCATAGCTCTGCCACACATTCTCAGCTGGAGCTGCCCTATCCATTTCCCCACATTTATGTTTGAGGCAGTCAGGGTTCCTGCCTGAAGTGCCTTGCTCGAGTGCACTTTGACAGCAGTTGTTGGATGACATGACAGCATTGTTCACTCATACATACCAGCAGAGACATGAGAAGAAGTGGGAGTGAAACAAACTGAGAACAGGATAAATGTTTAATTTATGAAAATCAGTTGTATGTTTTAACTGTCTGCACTCTACCAATGTAATACTTCAGTGGCTATCTGTTTATAGTAACAACAGATGCACGCACACACACACACACACACACACACACACACACACACACGTACACAAACACATTTGGGATGCTGTGGCTATGCCTGAATGCAACTCTTCAGTGTTACTGCTTTAATAATCAGTTTTAATGAGCATCACTCCCTGTTATTCCCCTCAGCATGATTCTCTCTCTTTCTCTCTGCATCTGTCTGTCTCTGCATTTCTTTCTCTTTACCCCTTTTTCTCAGTCACATCATCACCCTCTCTCTATTTCTCTCTCTCCCTCACACACACATACACATACTTATATTCTTTCTAACTACCCCCCCACCCAGCTCCCTCTCTCTATTCCCTTTAGTTTGGAGCTCAATTAATGCCCCGTTCCATATCTGCTGTACTCAAACACCCCGTGGGTCTGCACCCCGCCACACACACACACAAACATTAATCTGTGGTATCTTTGCATGTGCACCCATGTGTATATGTGTTGGTCTGTGCGTGTGTGTGTGTGTGCATATCATGAGCTTACACGTCACATGGAAGTGGTAAAAAAATGATCGTAACCTTTACATGCGTGGGTCTTGAGCTTTTTCAGCCGTCACTTGTTCTCGTCATAGCTGGAAACACTACGACCAACACCTCCATGTTGTCACAAGCTCTGTGACTGTCAGTGGTTGGCAAACAAACTGTAATGGTGGATCACCCAGTGGTAGCACATCTCCTTTATGACCTGTGACTTTTATAAACAAGCCACCAATTGGAATGCAAAACCTGTTTCTATTGATGAAATGGTGTCTGTGATGTGCTTGTTCAGAAACATGTAGATGGCAGGTTGATTCAATGAAAAAATGGTGCTTTCTTATTTTGAAGCAAGATGATGAATGCCTTAACGACCTTAAGCTACAAACAGACTGCGTCTATGGAGTGATGGAATCAACAATCAAAATGTGGAGTTGAGTCTCGGTGAACTTTAAAAACCTTAATGAAAATTTCGAGGACTGGTGGCAAAATCACTTTTGTTTAATCACATTTGATTAAACAAAAACACATGGGAACATTATAATGCACGGCAATGCAGCTGCGCTCCACATTAGAAGGCTTTTATTTGCAGTAACATATAGGATTTTTAGCATTCTGGGTGGAAGTCCATGTTTTTGTGTTTACACAACATGTGTCAAAAAAGATTGCTATTCATTTCCTTGTCAATCAAATCAATTTATTCCACTGTTTTAATATTCCGAGTGTTCATTAAATATTCATTAAAAACAAAAATCATCTTTGTATTACTACATCAAGCAGTGTGATTAAAAAAGAAGAAAAAGACATCTTATAATCATTTCTGTTTAAAAAATTGTTTTGGTAACGATAACACATTTAATTAAATTAATTAAAATATGTGTATTTGTCACTTTGTCAGACATAACATACATATATCACTGATAATTAAAAACTCTCATGTTGAACTGGGGCCTCGTTCCTGAAACCTAAGTCTACATGAGCTCCTGGCTCAGTCTGTAAGTCTGCATGAAACCACAACCACAACGACTAACCTACTCTGTCTGTTGGCTGTTGCCGTGTGTTTCACTTGTTGATATGAAAGTGGCATCAATCTTCTGATTTATCTCTCGGTAAGAATGTTGAACAGAATGTTGACATTGAAATACTCTCAGTAATGCATGTTTCTGTATAAAACTATTATTCTGAGATTAATTCAGTTTATGAGGTGGAGCTGGAGATCCCTGTTGCTGTGAGTCAAAGCTAAAGCAAAGTTCAACACTTGAATGTTGTTCACAATCATTCATCATTGCTCTGTGGTAATTATTTAGATAGAATGATGGTAGCATAAACTACCATCATCAAATTCAACCAACGCAGTTACAACTAACCAGTAGAAATGTCCTGAAGATCTACGTGTACACTGACCAGCGTGTTGCCAGGATGTCACCATCTGTGTTCCTGAACCCCTGATGATGTGAATGGCATGAGCACAAAGTTGTGCAGAACACTGAATTATAACTTGGCAGTTTAGGAGCCTAAAAAGAAGTTTGTGTACCTGTTTTGCAAGAACATGAACAAGAAGCACGGGGTCTAATTAAGGTACACACACTGGGTGAGGTCTGTGGAATCACACAGAGCTTTGGAAATGTTCCCCAGTCTGCAGGTAGCTGTCCTGCTGTTATCTGATGGCTACAGGAAGCTTAGGACCATATAGTACAACAGGTGGATAACCTATTTTGGTGAGAATCATCTTTAAATCTCACCTAGATATCCAATAGCTTACTATTTAGTACATCCAGGCAAAATGCTAAAAACATGCACTATTTGATCAGTAACAAAGACCACGCCAATAAAGTTGTCAATTTCAAAAGGTTTATTAAATGGTGTGGAAGTATGGCTGAGCTGGAGTAGGTAGGATGGATGGATGGATGGAGGGGTTGAAGGATGAAGGTTAGAGGGATGAAGGGATGAAGGGTAGAGGAATGAAGGGTTGAGGGATGAAGGGATTGAAGTGGTGGTCTGTTGGATGGAGTCAGTAGATGGAACGTGTTGTCTGGCAACATGAAGACTGGAGGGAACCGGGGTGTCAAGACTCTGGGTGGGGGAGCCATCTCTTCTTGTTGTCTAGGTATTCAGATCCCCAAAAGAAATACTTCAGATGGCGAGATTCTTATGAGCGTTTCGGGTGTCATTTGGGTCGTGAGGTATGCAGGTGAAGACCAGTGACCGAGGATTTTGATGATGTGGTCTGGAACTCCCTACAGAGAAGCAGTGGAGACGGCTCTGATGCGAAATGAGTGCCCAGAGAAGATATTCGGGATCCAAAAAGGATTCTGCTAATGTGATGGCAGAAGCTACTTTACCAGTTTCTGAGATAAACAGAGGATCTTGGGGAGGCTTGACTGGCTAGTCTTAAGTTTAGGTAGTCTCGTATGGGTTCATATGGACTGAGATAAGAGTCAAGCTGAAATAGGTAGAAGGGTTGATGCACACCTGACTGGTTAGTTAGGCTGCGTTTAAGCCTGAAGACGAGCGTGTCGGAGGAAAAATGAAAATATCTGATATGGGTGCATGGTGAGATGGATCGTAGACGTGGGTTGAAGTTGTGAAATCTGTGCAGTTCAGGAAACTGTCTTCGTCTGCGCTGATGTTAGAGTGGATAGCAATGGTCTTTTGACCATTCGTGCCCCCAAACGATGGCTGCTATGACGACTGGGTACATTTCACAGATGGCAGAGGAGGGAGCGAGAGCAGAGGACTCAGAGGGCCATTGGGCTGAGAACCATCTGCCACCGTAGTAGCCGGTGGAACCGGTGGAAGGGGCTGCATCTGTGAACAGCTGGATGTCTTCTGGCTTAGGGATAAAGTCATCGTAAATGAAGGCGATGCCGTTCCAGGAGGAGAGGAACTGGTGCCATGGTTGTAGGCTGTTGTAGTGGGTGCAGTTGGTGCTGCTGAGAAGGCTGGTGTGGTGGTGGAACGGGTAGGAAGGGCAAAAGAAAGGGAAGAGGAAGGATGCTGGGATGGAAGGATGCATGTGCTCCGGTTGTGAGTGAAGGTTGGAGGGAAACAGAGGGATGAGGAGGCTCTGGAACAGGGAGAGCCTGTGCAGGGTTTGATAAGACCTGGTCCTCGGAGAGGGCTGATGTGGAGGGCGGGGCTTCTTCGGCCCGAGTGGGATGCGGCATGACGTCACCGGCGTTACCGCGGACGCGACGCTGGGAGCGCGGAAGTGCTCGAGATGTTTGTGGAGGGAGAGTTTTGTTTTGATGGGAGTCGGTGAAAAAGTTTGAAAAGTTTGCCTTATTGTCAAAACGGTGGATGCTGCGCTGATGGAGAGCTTGCTTCTGGCGAGCGACGGTCCGCTGGGAAATGTTTGTGGGTGAGTGACGCCCGGAAAGGTGTCCAGGTGTGCTTCACCTATCGGTCGAGTCGGAGAGAGGCGTCTGGAGGGAGCGACATCTCTTGGACGCTGAAGGATCTTCCTCTGGTGTTGATGGGTGACGGTCCGACAACGCTGGAGTCATCCCCAACCGGGGATGGTGAGGGATGGAGGAGACTCTGAAACTTCAGCAGGTGGCTGATCTTCGGAGGGTTGAGGAAGAGCTCCTGATCCACGGTGGTGGTGAGTGATAGCGATGCGAGTTCGTAGCCGGTCATGTGAATACAGATTCAGAGGGGAAAGAAGCAGATATGTGGAGCTTAAATACTTTGGTGCAGAAATGAGGCGGGATTGTTGTTCCTGAACCTGGTTATAACACTCCAGTAATCAGAGGTATAACTTGAGACTGCAACTCTGACCAAGTATTCTAGATGTGCATCAGAAGGTGTGTTATATGTTTGAAGCTTTCATAGCCGCTGTGTATATGCCTTTGTGCTTTTCTGGATCCACGAGGCACCAAAAGTTTGGTGAGCCCTGGTGGGCTTCAAGGTGAAAGTCCCTTTGCAGTGTGAGAGCTCCCATCTGTACCGCAACCAGCATTCAGCCTGAATGCTGCACACATTGCTCAGCAATGTGTGTCATGTCCACTTGCATGAAGGGATTTGAAATGAATGACGCACATGCTTCCAGCTTATAAAAGTCACAGAAGCTGTCTTCCAACTCTTGAGTTGAGAGTACTTTTCTGTAGCCGTGTTCAAGGCCCCAGATACAGAAGCATTGTTATTCAACACTGACTGCACAGAGAGGATGTGCAGCAATTTCTTTCTTTGTTAATGCATAGAGAAAATGTTCATCTTGGCTTTAAATGCCTTTACAGTCTTTCCTTTGACTTGCAGTCCACAAATGTAGTAACAAGTCACCATTCGGCTGAAAGGCAGCTGAAATTATCAGTGTTGGTTAGCCTTGGAACAGATGCTGTTTATAATCTTCATGAATTGAGTCATTACATCAGGGGGGTCAGACTCAATCAAAGAAAGGGCCAAAATTTAAAAACATTTAGTGAAGACTCTAATAGTGACTCTTTTATTATAGTATATAATATAATATAATAATAATAATATATATATATATATTATTCAGAAATATGAATTTAAACAGCCAAACTTCAACAACTTTTCCTCAATAAAATAAATAGAATTTTAAATATTTTTTCCTTTTTTGTACTATCCTCATGTTTTGTCTCATAGTGTCGTCTTATATTTATATTCTTTAATTATGGCCACATCAGCTCCACAAACAAGACACACAGGTTCACCTCCGATATCGACAAACAGGTAAAACTCTGCCCCCCACCTGCTTTGAAAGTCTCTGTTTTCAAACTCCACTTTTCGTTTAGCCATTTATTTTGGGGGGGGGGGTAGCTTAATGGCGCGTTTCCACTAGTACCTACTCCGAGTAGAGCTGAGTAGGTACTAGTGGAAACGCGCCATAAGTGTCGCTATAACAGCGCTGATCGATGCATTGATCCACTGATCGGTGTGTCATTATACCTGCGGGAGGAGGGGCTGCTGCACGGGTCCTGACTAGCGCGGCAGCTGTTCAGTGCATTGTGGGATTTGTAGTATTAGAGGTAGTATTAGAGGCTGTTTACCGACGGGCCATTCTTAATAGTCACATGAAATTATCTCGCAGGCCGTATATAATTGTATCGCGGGCCGGATGTGGCCCGCGGGCCTTGAGTTTGACATATGTGCATTACATGATAAGTCCATCACTTTTGCACATGTCCCCTGCTGGCGAATGATGCAGCAGTAATTTGAGGAAATCTACGTCACCTTTGCATTGCGTAACGAAGCCTGTAAGACAGCCGGTCATCGCAGGGGCACCATCTGTTGTCACAGACACCTTCACCTTGTCATAAATATCAACCCCTCTTGTTGTCTTCAGGTTCAGTAGTTTCAAGAGTTCCTCTGCAAACAACATCAGCTGTGCTGTACTGCTGGTGTCCACTGACTTGTTGCAGTGGATGCTAAACCGCCTGCATGCACTCAGATCTCCATCCAGCTGGTCGGTCAAGTTCTCAGACATATCTGAGACTCTTCTGGCAACTGTACTGTATCCAAAGCTGCTGTGCTCGCAGATGAGTTTGTTTTGTTGCTTTTTCTCCTGTGCGCGAGTACGTTATTGGTGCCAGTGCTGGGAAAGACAAACCAACAATGCCACAGAGCACTTACACTACTACTCCATCTCACAGCTGGGAATGCCTTTACTGCCTCGAGACAGGGCATCTGATAACCGGCTGTCCTGCTGTCCAGCGTAAAGAGCGTAACCAGAGCGCCAGAAAGCCAAAAAGTGTTGGTTTTGTTCAGCCTGCTCTGTCTTCTGCCAGCCCTGTTAAAGATGAGGTGGATGAGGGTCACCAACCCTCCGTTTTAGAAGGTTCAGGTTCATTGACAGGGAAAGAAGAAGAGCACTTGCCGATTATGATTCTGAGGAGTACAGGAGCGTCTCTCATTTAGAATGTGTTGTCCTTTTCATCTGTTTCGTTTTGTGGTTTGGGACTTTTGCATTTCACTTTCGCATCAGATTAGTAAAGCTACTCATTTGAAATGGTTATCATGTTTCAAAGTACTTATATAGACCCTACAAATAAACTGGTACCAAAGAGATGTCGCCACCAAAGCCTGTTTTGCAATATATCACACCGTTCCTTCAAGCTTCACATTTTTCTACCATTTCTTAAAAAGCACATAAGTCTAATTACAAGCAGGTAACATTAAAATCTAAAACATACGCTTCAATTAGTTCTTGTTGAGACACTCAAGGTGAGCTCTAGTACGAGTGGCTCTGGCTGACACGCTCACATCTGCTGCATTATAGCAGTTAGTTAACTCTCATGCAGCTCATGTAATGATTGAGATGATGCAGGTCCTGTGAATGTGTATCAGTGTCTGTTTGGTCAGTGGTTGGGGGACTGTGCTAACCCAGGGGAAATGTAATAATTAAAATGACGCAGCCTTTTGTGATTTGTAATTATTTGGCTCTCATACAGATAACATATTTGCCCTTTTTAAGCCGGCAGTGATTTATCATGTATATCCCTACAGCAGATAATTACTGTAGAAATGTAGTGAATAATTCATTTATTATTGATGATAGAACATTTTGTTAGAACAGTAAATAAATCCGTGTCATCTGTATTTGCAGATCTTAATCACTGTTATCGTGTGAAAGAGCGTAACAATCGAATCACTATGAAACGAGTGTAACTTCATTCACCTCTAGCATTTAAAATAAACATGTAGTAGTTCCACCGTTGGAAGGCATTGGAGCCGTGGTAGAAGGCTGGTTTGGTTATGTTGTGGGTGTGTGAAAGATCATCTTAAAGAAATGGCTATATAAAATAAAAATTAACATTCAATCTGAAATTACACGTTTTTTAAAGTCATTTAAAAGCCATTTGCCTTCTGAATAGTTGAAATTCACTGGCTTATAACTTTGGACACAACTTGTTTTGTCACTTTCCTCGGCCAAGTTGGTGAAATTTACATTTTAAAAGCTATTTATGCCAATAGCATTCACAGCAGTCTCTTCAGGGGAAACACATAGCGCAGGTTGCTATTTCTCTGCAATTTACACTTTTCACACACGACCACGCCACTTGTCCGTGGTCGTGTTCACATCTGTGCACGCACCAAGACAGTTTTTCTGTCCGTGTCTGTCTGCTGTATTTAGTTTAGT
This sequence comes from Pempheris klunzingeri, assembly GCF_042242105.1. NCBI lineage: Eukaryota > Metazoa > Chordata > Actinopteri > Acropomatiformes > Pempheridae > Pempheris > Pempheris klunzingeri. The sequence continues at coordinate 22,451,173 of NC_092016.1, read as the reverse complement.
TGCATCAAAATGCACCAGTTAAAGCAAAGCCTCTCCCACAGGAGGGGCCTCCATAAGATGGGATTCACACACTGAACTGCTCATACAGTTCAGCTTTGTAAATGCACTCAAGAATTCAACATGCTTTAAACAGGAGGAAAGTATTTCCTCCTATTTCATCGATCTATTTATGTACTTTCTGTCTGTTTCCATATATGTTTCATTGAACTCATTCAACAATCCATTGAATTTGTATCTTAATGTAAAAGTGTGATTGTCCAATGTCAGTTTGTTGGTAGTCTCTGCATATACTGTATGTCTCTCAGCAGTTAAGGACAATACATTATCTTGCATGGATTTGATTGTTGCCATTAGTCATTACGGAAAGTGAAAGTCATTGTCTGACAAATGCATTATGTTACAGTAGTGCATCATACTGGTGTTTACCCTTGCTGTTATTTACCATATTACATTATGTATTATTTGTTTGTAGCCTAATTTCGCTGCCAAGGTGTCAGATGATAAATTGCCTTTTTAGTCTGATGAGGAAACACGTGAGGAAGCACCTCTGACATTATAAGAAATCCAAACAAACTAGTTCAGCTAAGAACTCCATACACGATATATCTTTGTAGTTGTATGCATGTATATAGCTGACTATATATTTATAGTTTAGAGTTTTAGTAGTGTTCTTGGCTCCAGGCAAAGTAAGGAGGGACTCCTGTTGTCTTGAGCTGGGCCTGCAAAATACATGTATATCTGAAGCGAGTTATTGGAGTACTATTATTTTTGAAAGACGTAATGGAAGAAGGGCATTTCCCAAAACAGTTTGTCTTTGTTTCTCTTTGCTTTCTTATTATAGGGACATTGATTCCTTAGAATTTTCAAACAACTTCCAAGAAGGAAAAAAAAACGATGCCCTTTTATGCTGATTAGGGGTAAAATATAGACAGAGATCAGTTGGGACGCGTCTACTCGACAAATTTGAATCTTAATGTGAATTTACACAGAAACACCAATAACACAAGATTTTGCAGCCGTGACAAATTTGAGGTACGAATTGTCTCAGTGGGCACACATGAGACAAGCATTACACCACCTTTCTCTTATAGATGTGGGCTGCTTTTAGCATTTGCCACACATCTTGTTTATTTGAATTAATAATCTTGACAAAATAAAAAATATCAGAGGTTAAAATTGATTCAAAGATACTGTAACCAACATCTCAGACCTTGTGGATAAGTACAACGCTTTGCTATGAACAATGAGCTCCTTTAAATCCTATGTATGGATTAACATGTAACACACATGCTCATATTGGCTCTGTGTGTGTGTGTGTGTGTGTGTGTGTGTGGTTTATCACACTGGGACAAAGCTGCTCTCCCTCCTTCACCACCTCTGTTTTCTTCTTAGTCTCTCAGCAGTCTTGGCACACTTGGGAGGCACCTGTAGGCAGAGATTGACAGGTAGCTATAGTTTTTTTGTGAGTGTGTGAGTCTACGTGTGTGTGTGTGTGTGTGTGTGTGTGTGTGTGTGTGCAGATGTGTGCATCACATTGTATCCTCTCGTCTTCCTCCATTCCACCTGCATTGCAGCAAACACCGCACCTTGTAAGCGCGTACAGTATAATATTAAAGCAGGGAGGAAGCAGGAGAGAACATCACACCTCCTCCCTTTCAAACTCTCATCCAATGTCTCTAATAAGAGTTGATGAACACAGTGGATTAGGCATTAGCCAAGATTTCCATAGTGCGATAGAAAAACATGTGTTTGCAGTTAATGTGAGTTGATGGCATGGTGACAGCTCACAGCAAAGGCCACACAGCAGAGAACAAAGATGTGCTGCTAAATATGTGAACACAGAATATATGAATACACATGCACACGAAGTGGGGTACATATAGGAGGGACATTCTGTATCACAGATTCTCCATTTTGTCCCGATTGCAAATGATGAATAAAAAAAACCATCTGGCTTCTGGTTATAACAACAGGTCACTATTTTTGGAAACATTGCAATTTACATGAATCATGGAGAGTGATAGAGGATAAATATGACAGAAGCTGGAGAAGAAGTTCACGCGGTTCCCTCATTAGAAGACCCGAGGTTAAGTAATATTTCATTTTGATGAGACACTTTGGGTAGGCACCTTCCACATCATCCCGTGTGGATTCATAAATCTTATTATTAGATTGTCCTGTTCACTTCTCCGCTCCACTCTGCAGCTGTATTGTCAGTACGGCAGGATGATGAAAACAGCTACAATGAGTTTGTTCTGTGTTGTCACTGCGAGAAGTAATGTGGTCATGACAGTCCAAAAGACAAAATCATTGAGTCAAAGAGACGGTGGGAAACAAATCCCAGAGTAAAACATCGTGCAATCACAACTACCTTTGTGATCAAAGCTGTGTGTGGCTGCACCTTCATGGGTCTCTCACTTTGTGCTAAGCGAGGCCCAAGTCTGTGTGCTACCATGTCTGATACCCGACTGGATTTCTATCACCTCTGATCATGAGCTCCATCGTAACCATCACAGAAGGAAAAAAAAGTGTTTTCTGAGGAGAGACATAGAGTGTTAACAGTGAGATGTTGGCAAAGATGACATATACTGCAAGTGTTTTCAGTCACCAGTTATTAATTGGTGGGATATCATACGGTTGCTGCTTCTGTCTCTATTTGGGTCTTATTATCCTCAGGTCTATTTAGGGCAAAGTAAGGCAATTCCTGGGTCCCTTTCAGATTGGGTGTCATGCTATTGGCTGGATTGGATGAGATATCATAGCAATTCATGGTTCCCAGATGATGAAATCCTAATGACTCCAGCTTTTCACTTAATTTTCCTCTTACACCACCATGAGGATCATATTCGGTGTTTTGAGCAAAATGTCTTTTGCTCTTTTGAATGGAATGGCATTGCATTTGTTGCACACACCCATGGCTCCCATGGGATGAATAATAATGTATTATTCTAATAATATATTATCTATAATATATAATATATTATTATAATAATTATGTTTCCTCTAGTGCCACAAACAGTCTAATTGCTAAACATCAGTGTGCTAATATTGTCATTGTGAGCGTGTTAGCATACTGATACATGTTATGGGATTTTACGTCTTTTAGACTTTACACACAGGAGCGTTATGTCTCGTCAAGTTTCTTAAGTTTAGTTTGGGTTTCCTGTTTTATTGTGGCGTTCAACTTCTTGTTTCCTGCTCCTGTGATTGTCTGCCCCGCCCTGTGCTCCCTTCCCTGCTGTATATATTGTCTGCGTCTTCCCGTGTCCTGTGCCAGCTCATCTTATGCCCTCGTGCTGATCATTCTAGCCTCCTAGTCAGTGCTTGTACCTTGAGAGTGTCCAGTCCAGTCAGTAAGATTGTTTGGATTGTGTCTGTTTTTGGTGCCTTGTGCTTGTTGATCACATTCAACAATAAACTGCACCTTTTTACCATCTGTTTGCCTCATGTCGAACATTTGAGTCCGTTTTCTTGTGTGTGCTCCCGGCAGTAACCAGGAGCTCCTTCGGGTCACCGTTGGATCACGGGGCCACATTCAAGGCCAACTGTGAAACCTGAAGTTGGAGGAGTCTCTGCTTTTGGAGCACGGTTTAGCTGTCTAATTAAGTGGCTTTCACCTTCCAGATGAGGAGCAAAGCTCTGTTGCTAGGGTTACCAAGGCCACAGGTGATAGCTGTGCTGTGCTCCAGACATTGCAAGGTAGACTGTCCCCTGTTGGAGAAAGTGCTGATGGTGACATAAAGATCCATACAGTGTGACCTGGGGTAACGTGGATGGTCGTGGTTCCATATTTAGAAACCAGAGAACCAAAATGCAGTGTCCACACTGCCGATCATTTCTCTCCTCTCCTTGGATGAGCGCATTGCTCTGTACTAGTTTTGTTGAAAATGAATTCATGGATATTGGATTTGGTAAGTTACACTGGACAATATAGTGGAGTGAATCTGTGCACAAATTAAAGTGTAATTGCAGGAAATATCATTACTGAAAATCACACACTACACTTTTTATGCTGCCTTTTGAATATAAGCAGCTTTATCTGATAAATGAATCCCCTCGACACCCATTAGCCTTCAACGTTGTCACCGTTTTTGGATGTGTGCTTGGTTCCCATTAACGACAATTTTGCAGCAATAGTTCTGAAACTGATTTCTGATTTATGTGATCATATTTTATTTCAGCCTCCTGCCGCAATATGTTCAATAGTTGAATAAATACTAACATCAAAAAGATGTATTTTTCTTGGGCCATGGCTCGTTACAGTGCAGTTTGGCATACGCAGAGGACAACAGTTCTGTCTCATTATCAGGTGTTTATTATTGAGTACACTGATGGCACACATTAGAAGTACCATTAAGATAAATGAAATGACTGAACAAGTAGTTTTTTCATGTTGTCGGGAGGGTGTAATACTTTTTTCGAAGTTAAACTTAAAGAAAACAATAACATCTCTTCCCCCCCACCCCCTGTCTTGTCCCTAGTAATTGCTGCACAGTTCCATAGACCCAACGAGTCCTCCAGATGAAATCATACATCGCTGGCCCAGGTCCTCCAGAACAACATGCATAAGAGTAGATTATTAGAAGTGCATCTCCAGGGGTACAACACCACAGGTTTAATGTCATGTGTGATATTATTATATTTTACAGTAACATAAGAAGAAATTTCTGGGCCAATACTCCAGAGACAAAGGCACATGTCACTGGCAGCCCTTTTTGTCTGCTTGTGTAAGTGATTTGTTATCATAGTATAGCAGCTAAATCTTTCCAGAGCCCACCATCTTGAATGTTCTGTCATGTTGGTGATCATGAAGAAGGTCAAACCGTCGAGCAGGGGAAAAGGCCACTTCAGAGCCAATCTTTTCTCTCTGTCTAAAGTATTGATGAAAGAAAATCTATTGTCATGGCGTGAACAAAGGCTTATTAAAACATTATTTTGCACTTGTCAACTCGTGGCATTAAAGACAGTGGACCTTCCAGCAAGTCTGAACTCACAGAAGCTCTTTTCTTACTGTCAGCCAGTGGAAGTGAATGTAGCTGTGCCTTGCCCTCCTCATACAGGGCTTTGAGTTCAGGGAGGTTTTGCTTACTGTAACATGGTGCTGACTCCAACATCAGACCTCTGCATGGGAACAGGTGGCAAGACATCAGCACGGATTCTATCGTCGATATACTCATTTCTGTTTTTGACCCATGTCTAAAACCATAATATAAATGATGCGAGGGAATTTATTTAGGCAGTGTAATGCTCTCTCTTTGGATTGGCTTTTAAAAGATCATGAGAGGAAATTGCATCAGCAGGGTGAACAGCCAGTGCCAGTGTTTTTTTAATGTATTGAATTTCCCAGATACCTTGTACAAGCAGCTATTCTGTGTTCCTGTATTGGCAGGACTTTGATCATTCAGCTGTAATGATGATCACACAGGCAAGCTCCTTCTGATGTTGTTTCATGTAGCACTGTCTTTACATCCTGACGACAGCCAGAGCGACAGCCAGACAGGATTTACAGTGCTGTTGTGGGAATATGTCAGGTTTCTTTGGTCGAGAGTCAAGTGACTACCTAAAATATAGAAAATGTAAAAACTAAATTTGTAGTTTCTTATAAGCGGAATGAAAGATAGAATCAATGGCTGTATTTGATCAAACGTGTATCTCTTTTTGCTTTTTCCCATCATTCGTCTTAAGTTATCATTTTTTAGCTTTTAGGTTCTCAGCACCTACCGCATGAAGCAATCTCCCGTTGGATCTTAAACGTCAAAACAGAGTAACCGTGAACGACTTTAAAGCTGTTGTGGAATCTGTTGAATCCAAATTGTCTGTGTACAAATCTTTTACTCAAACACTTTGATGTTACTTGTGAGTGTGAGTGTGTCTTGTCTCTATGTGTCGGCCCTGCAATTGACTGGCGACCACTTCAGGGTGTACCCCGCCTCACGCCCAACGTCAGCTGGATTGGCTCCAGCCCCCCTGCGACACTTAATGGATAGATAGACTTAGATGTCACTTAAATCTATCATTTGTCATATATGAGCAGCTTATGAAAAACAACTAACAACAAACTGACATGCTCCCTTTGGATCACAAGCAAGACCTTTTGAGACGGTCCCTAACTCGAGCTCCTCATTTTCATGTGTTCTGTCTAATCACACATGCAGTTTTAGGCTTCAATATCTAATCATAGGCCAATCATGGCGAATACTTCAGCAAAAATGAGGATGTTTTTCTGATCTACTCACTCGTGGATACTGTATTTGTATTCGGATACACCCCTGGTGCATACACTGTTGTTTTGTTCGTTTGCATTACATGCAGTATGTGTATGTTTCATGTCATGTGCATCAGTCATGAATGGGCAAATTGAGTTTTTTTTTTTTTTTATCTCATCTTAAAATAAAATTCTTTTAAAAAGTTGCTCTAAATGGTGATTTGGAAGGGTTACATTTCAAGCTTTTGATGGCTTCTTGCTCATGCTCCTACTGAGAACAGCGTTACTACTGTATATAGAAAGACAGAGCGTACAGTGGAGAGAATTCCATTTAGGGATTTTGGGTCGGGGCAGCTGGGATTGCAAACTTACAAACAATTAAACCGAGAATTAAAGAACAGTTGTCATATGATGGTTTGTCAGATCCCTACATCTTCAAAGCGTTGATGTGTGTGATCATGATGAATGTCAGTGTGTGCAGCAGGGTAAAGGTCAGTTCAAATCCAATCCTCTGTCCCCTGTCTGATGGGGAATTAAGATCGATTACAGATGAAACCATCATACAGCATAGGTCACACTTCTTACATGGGGTGTAGCACTCGGACATTGATTATGGCGACTCTTCCTTACCCTTGGTTCAACCAGTCATCCAATGACAATCATTCACCTGTTTTAGGTTGACTATGTGTGATGTGTTTGAATTAAGTCTTTGTCCATTTTGACCCCAATGATTATGCACCTCTTACATGTTCGCTGCTTCGTCCCTTACATGTCCGTGGACTACCCATCCTAACCCTAACCCTTTATGTCCTACACACACAGGGCACACTATTTCCTGTGTTGGCACTTAAAGGTGACATTGGACTTAAACTATGAGGTTCAGGTTTAGTTTTATTGATCTGAATCTAGCCAAACCTTGACGAAGGAGGCAGCAGTCATCCAACAGTCATTTGTAGGACTTTTTTAGATTGGATGGCACTGAAGGCACAAATGTTTAGGCTCCGTCTGCGTCTTCAGTACGTACCAACTTTCTCCTCTGTCCCAGCAGCCCACACTACTGTATGAAAATATCTTTTTCTCTCTTTCGGCCGTCCTTTTCCATGCAATTCAGCCTTGTTTCCACACTTCTTAATTAAATCCTGTCTTCTCTCCTCATTAGGCAGCCGTCACTTTCCACCACTCACCGGTTTGCTTTCCGTTGCTCTCCCTGTTTCTCCCTGCGATGCCTTCCGTTCGCTGGTCTCATTTTTCCTGGGCAGCAGGCTGGCTGACAGCACGTGACGACAGGAGAGTGCACGGGATGCATGAGCCCATCTCCGCACTTGACCTTGTGAAAATATGAAACATCTCTCTCTATCGCTCTTCCCTCCCTCAGTACTTTGCCTCTATTCTTCCTCCATTTGTCACCACGTGGTCATTGTAGGTCTGTACATCTGCCCTCCCTCAGTTCATCTTTCCCTGTCTCCTTTTCTTTTCTTTGTCCATATCTGTACATCTTACTTTGCTCCTTCCCTTCAGCTCTGTTTTCTTTCTAATTTTCACTCTCTTTTTCTTCTCCTGCGTGCTTTGCCTCCTCCTCTTCTTTATCATTCTCTCCCCTCACACCTCCCTCCTCCCCCCTCTGTCAGCTGCCCTCCCTCCTTCCTCTCCTGTTCCTCTCCAAGTGATGGAGGTGTGTTTTTATAGGAAGTGACAGAGTAAAGAGCTGTATAAAGGTTACAGTGGCTTCCTCTATGACACTGCTATATTACTTATCACACACACACATGCACGCACACACACACACAGACAAACACACACATATTATATCCCTGGGCCCTTTGCTGCACCTTGGGACGCCTAACATTAGAAGTGAGGGATCCTTATTCACTCCCGTGTTGACACACACACACACACACACACACACACACTCACACACTCACACACTCACACAAAACAATGTGTACCCCCCCTCCTCCAAACTAATATGTGTATACACATCTATGACCTTTTGCTCATATTTTGCATTATTATCGATGAACCTAATAGAAACAAGTAAAATTAAGTAAAGTTGAAAAAGTATAAATAAAAGTACTTAAATAAGAGATATTCATAGATTATTTCTTAAAAAGCCAAAATAGTATATGGATTTGGATTGTAAGTTTCCACATCATTCACAATTTAACAAATAAAAATGCTTGTCCAGGTCTGGTCCTCCTCGTGGGCGAACAACATGAAAGCATCTTCTGCCCGACCCAGGCTTAGCGTGAAGAGGTGGCCCACTGTCCCTCCTCTGTGCGAGGTTCCCTCAGATCTGTTGGACGCCATCACAGGAGTCATTAGTCTGACCCCTCACATGAGACTGGATTACCTCGACTGTGGCTAAAAAAGGCACAAGGCTCCTGGTAGCCCTATTGCTAAGATAACAGGAGGCTGTGAGCGTGACAGCCATGAGACATGGATGAAGCGCAAAGCAACAGGAAGTCTTTAAGTAGCAAAATTCCTGCCCTGCTGCAACAGTGACCCTGCTGTCACAAGTGGCATGAAGATGGATGGATGAATGGATTGAAGTCTTGTTCAGAAGAGGACCGGGGTCTGAGACTGGAGCACAGAAAGGAGAGTGAATACTGTACTCTGATCTGGTGACCAGGAACACAACTCTTCGTCACAGCTGGATGTGAAAATAAAAAACTGTCAATGTTGTGTTTGCAACTTGTTTTTGCTGCCTCCAGTTGGCCCTGAACATCAGCTAATGTAGGTTTAAAGACTTCTTACCCCATGTCGACCTAAAAGTTAACTTCATTTCTTGTGGAGTTCCTTAACAGCTACTACAGCTGTCGTAGCTGTTAAGGAACCTCAATAGACCTTGAGGTGAGAGTGTTTTGTCAGTTAGATTGTTTAGTGACACTAGAAATGTTAGGGATGGTCATAGAGAACATTATGGATGATTGGAGTTGTTGTGAAACATGGTGCACACCATCCTCAATGGGTTGGGGTCATGATGAGATGTTTGGCCAAACCACCTTGACTGACTCCAACACTGAACCTTTGGTGTCAAAAACTTTATTGTTTCTAGAGATTTAGAGAAACGAAGGGAAAAACACTGGTGTGGTCAGAAACACACACACACACACACGCAGAAAGATGCCTCCAGCTTCCTGCTGTTTTGACTGACAGAAAAGTATCAGATCTTTCAACCTTCTTCCTCACACGCAGATACACGTTGACTGACAGCAACGTGATCATAAATCAGTCTTCTTAAAGACGATTGGGCGCCATATCCACCCACTATGCTACCGGCTATGGTTGCGCGCTGTAGATGTGCACACGTGAAGGTTTTTCTGGTGCATACCTACATGCTCCTCACCTCTCGTCTTCGCTTCTCTAATTTTCTGCCGATTCTATCTTTGTAATGTGTACGTGTGAATGATTTTCACATGTGAAAACAGCACTCTGTAGGAAGTTTAATAACTGTCTCTTTGTGTACCTGTATCTTTGGAATCTGCACCTGATGAGTGTGTGTTCGCTATTCTGCCTCAGTCCTCCTGTCAGTCAGTCTCAGAGGGAGTGACGCTTGCTTGTCAGCTGTCAGACACACACACGCACACACACACTCACAGAAAGTAAAATGCAAAAGGACATGGAGAGAAATGCTCTCTGCCACACACACACACACACACACACACACACACACACACACGTGTCTCAGAGAGGCTCGTACAGTTCATAACAAACGCACACATGCATTCATATAACACTTAAAGATGCACATGCGAGCTCACACCCAAGGAGCTTTACGCCGTACGCCTCCACGCACCTCCTTCGTGACAGCTTGTCGAGCGCGCTAATGGAAGAAACCCCACAGAAAGACAGAGATATTCTTTTTTATTCAGTCTGTCAGCTACGTTTAATCCAAAGCCGCCGTCTTTGAGGGAGCTGATACTTTTAGCATTTAGGGGTCTGCTGGGAATTGGATGCATGCCTGTGATTTTACAAGTGGGTTCTTCAACAAATTGAGTTTTATAAGATGACTAGGCTGAAGATATTTTGTTTATGATTTTCTCACTTTCGAAGTCAATCTTTATTCATATCAAATGTGAAAAGTACGCTCGCCCCTCGTGTATTAGGAGAGATTGGATTACTTCTGAAGATCGGTTCACCTAAAGTAAAAGAGCTCCTCACTTTTATTTGTACGTTTTTGTTGCTTCTTTCTTTCTTTCTTTGGTCTTGCTCCACATCTCTCTCGCTCTCTGTCTGTCTGTCTATACTGCCATTGTCCCCTCTTTCTTTTCCAAAGTAGTGAGAAGTAATAATGGATACAGAGTTGTGCTGCTGCAGTGTACGTGGTTTGTGTGTGTGTGTGTGTGTGTGTGTTTGTGTGTTTGTGTGTGACTTTGTTTATGTGTGAGCGATCACGTACAGGTATTTCTGTCATTGTGTGTTATGGGAAACAGAGTCTAATGTGTTTATAATTGACTCCAGCTCCAGCAGACTGGCTCAGTGGGCAACAGATGCCACAGTTGCTGCTGCCACAGGCTGTGTGCTGTGTGTGTGTGTGTGTGTGTGTGTGTGTTATTACGTGAGAATATACAGTGTATGTGTATCTGTGTCTGAGCGTGTTTGTGTGCTTGATAACCGAACATGCATGAACCATGTGTGTCTACGTGTGTGTGTGTGTGTGTGTGTGTGTGTGTGTGAGAGAGAGAAAGAAACAGAGAGAATATTTGATTTCTCACCCGTGTGTCAAGCTTGCTTTGCTGTACTAACTTCCTCCTTTTGTTGTCATTAATCTAATGTGCTTCCGCGGAGCAGATTGCACACCTGAACGTCTACAGAAGAACAGAAGTGTGCTGCAGCCTGCCTGCGATCCACAGTTGGGTTTATGATCAGGATGCACAAGCCACTTTTGTGCGTAGGCAGTCTGAAAGGCAGCAGAGGTAACAGTCTGAAAACATGACTTTTAGTATCCAGTAGCTTTCTAACAAGATATTGCAGCAAGATAGAGATATATTGCTCGGGACCAAGGCCAAGTCATGATGGTCTCTGCACTCATCCAGGATCTGTAAATAATTGGCCCAACATGCGTGGCGACAAGAGGGAAGCAACATTTTCAAATATCTTGCTATGTTCAGCTTTCAGTGCATTTGGAGCTCCGCTGTAAAATAAGAATTTCTGTGGTCCCAAGCTCTCCAGGCCACGGCTAAAGCTTTTACACTGACTGTTACACAATTATACACATTTTGTAGGCAGGCATTCATAACAGTTAGAATTGAGTAGTCAGCTTACCGAATGGTCAGTTTCTCAATAATCATTGAATTACTAGTCTAAACAGGTGAAAGCCTGTTTCTAGTCTTTCTTCTATGTCTTAGGTTGCCTTCAGTTTTGTTCTGGATCACTCCACATGATACATTATTTACATTTTAGTTCTGGTCCTTTTTCTGTTCACATTGATTTTTTTTTTTTTTTTTTTACAAATGATTTAAGAGGAGTAAACAGAAAGTCAAATGCACTGACGGATATCTGTCAGCCTGCAGAATCAGCACTACATGGGCCCCCAGAGAAAATCAAATTCTAGTGACTGACAGCAACTTATACAGCAGTTTATGCTGTTGTTTATCCTCTCTGGCATCACAAAGAGCTCACAAAGAAATAACTGACCATGGATGTTTCATATTCTATTATAATTCAATGTATACTGCTTATACAGACTGCTTCCATGACAGTTTCCATGAATGGATTTAGTATCAGTCATGATGAAGTGTTTACAAATAAGCTTTTTAAATTTTTTTTGCTGATTGATCACCTTGAGTAGCACGATACAGTACATGAACTGGACAGTCAATGAGCAGCAGTATTATCTGTTGACAGATGCTGCTGAGTGCACCCTCGCTTGTCAAGGAGCAACTCAAGTCCTCAAATTACACATTCGATGCCTCATAAGTATCAATATTAAGCCCATTGCTATATACTCTGTACACAAACTTTCTGCTGATGATAACATATTTGTATGCTCCCATAAAATAAAAAGCCAAAATGTGATTTGAAATGGAACCAAAATATCTTAAATCCTACATAAATGCACATTATTTGGTAAAATAATCTGAAAAGTGTTGTTGCAGTGACTGTAGGTGTAAGGTCGAGAGCAATATAATAGATAATAAATATGCACAGCGTGATGGACGTCACCCTCGTCTATGATGTGTGTTGTATTAGTGTCAACAGTATAACAGTGTAATGTAGTAAAATGCACTGTTTCTCATAACTCTTATTACAAAATACAGAGCAAAAAGCACAATCAACAACCATGAGTCTGTTAAGGCAGCAGATTGCCATTTAAAAGCCATGCTGAACACTTGGGGAGGGAGGGCTGGAGGGGGTGGAAAACATTCTTTAATTTGAATGAACAGTGCTTATATGTCCAAAGTCTTTGAATAAGTCTTTGATGGTGTTTGTAATGGCACACTGTCTATGACTGTTGTGCTCCTTTGATTCGCTCGTACTTTTAATCCAATAAAGCAGCTAGTTGATTTTCATGCTTGTGTCTGTTCCTTTTCAAATAAGCCATAATAGCCTTGAGGCAGGAGAGGGGAGGTTTATTACAGCAGGGCTGATGGGGACAACAGTGATCCAGTGTTTTAATTACTAATATCTGGTTTGTCAGTATGGTCCTGCATTTGTTAAGCCCCTGATTCATTATCACACACTTCTCTCTTGCAACTTACCTCACTCGTGTCTAGCCATCTCTCTCTCTTTCACTTGTTTTCTTTACATCGTCAGTTTTTCTGTTCTTCTCTTTCTTCTCGTTCCCTTCACATTCCCTTTAGTCTCTTCCTCCTCCCCCCTCTCTCTCTGGCATTCTCTCCTTGTGTACAAGCCAGATTTTAATAGAAATATATTGTTCATGAACTGTGGACCATAATCAGATTTCATCCCCTCCTTCTGACCTCATTACTATTGACCTGTCCTTCGGTGATGATGTCACAAGCGGCTGCTGAGAGTTGGCCAATGATCGGTGGTTAAAATTGGGTTGTGTCTCAACCGATTCTGTCTACGTGTCCTTTGTCTTATACACTTCTTATACACATACACATGGCATAAGAGACACCATCATTCTATCACTGAGGTGTTTTTTTTTTTTAATCTGTTTCTGTGCTGAAGTACGTCATTTTTGTTATTTATTCAAGTTAGTTTGCAACAATCAAATATATATTTGGACAAAAATACCACATCCATTATCCAGCCAGAACTTCAAGGAAAAATGTTGACATTGGACAATTCTGCAAGATGTAATTTACATCCTAAGCCAATATTCAGGTAGACCAGTTTAACCTTTGTCACTAGATTCAAGGGTTTAAATCCCAGCATATCAAATAGCTGCACTGCCTACTGATGAGGATCTGTATCTTATCATAATTAAAACATCCCTTAAAGGTCCTTAAAGGTGTGTTTAGACAGAAAGCAAAACTTCTTGTTCCTCTGCTAAAGCAGAGTTTTTCGGGTCGTCGGGTCAGTGAAAGTAGTTTTTATGTGCCCACATTGTTCAGTCAATCAGTTACTACATTTGTCTCCAAAAGGCAATTGGTTGCGTGGAATGAAAACACAAAGTAAAAAACGTGAAGCACATGAAAACAATCATAAAGATGGGGGAAAAAGAGAGAGAGAACAGAATGCAAGTTTAAAGCAAAAAACAATTTAAAATATGCAGCATAGGAAAGGTGGAGAATAACAGCGACTGGGACGTGACAATGATGTGGTCAGACTCTAAAGGCCCCGTTAATATTAAACCCAGAGATCAATATTCCAGGACCCATCAGAATACGCAATGACACTATTTTATAAACAAATAATTTGTCATCTTAACAGTGTCAACGAGAATCCTGGTGTGTGCTGGAATATTGATTTTCTTTGATCTGCTGTGGTTTATCCTGCACCAGCCTGCAGGAGGAAAGTTCTGCTGTGCAGGAGGTGTCTTCAGTTTTTAGCCCCGCCAATATCGTTGAAATTTCACTTGGTAAAGAATAAAACTTGTATCTTTTATGTTCAGTTATATTTTATGTTTTTTATTTAAGTTGACCAGATATGAAGATACTGAGTTTGAGCTTTGTTTTAGAGGTTTAAAAGGCTGATTTAGTAACAATAGTTTGAAGTAGGAAAAGGCTGGTAGCCAAAGCTGTATAACGAATTATGGTACTTGTGTATGAGTAGACTAAAAATACTCTGCGACAAAAATATTAATTAAGTTAAAATAAATAAATTAAGTTTGAGACTTAATACAAAACTCAGCCAATGAAACAAAGTGATGCGTCTTGCTACTAATACACGAGCTTAGCAAGGCTTGGGGAACTTGGCGCAGCCATCTGTGACACATCAGAGCCATATTCTGCCAATAACAATGGCGTGTAAAACGTCCTGTCAATACAGAGTCATCAAAAAGAACAATTCATTCATCAATCTCTTGTTTGTTTTATATGTTGTTACTTTGTCCTCACAGAGTTGCATTGAGAGACGGCACCGAGGATGAAAGAGTTTTACAGTTATGAAGTGACTGACTGTTGGAATAATCAATTTTAAAAGCATGAATGTCTAAAAGCAATAATGAACCTAATCCAGGATTTAGTGTGGATCAACAGTGTGTTTGGTGAGTGAAATGAGTCACTCAAAATGCCTCAACATTTCAGGGTCATTACAGGTTATTATGTGAAAAAGTAATAAATGCAAAATAAACTTTTTCTGGTTCAGGTAAGTGCTGTTACCAGCTGAATCTTACTCTCAATAGAGTCAATGTAAAGGAGTCACATACAAACGGTATCAAGCAAAATATATTGCAATTATCAATTGTTATTTTCCTTAACAAACAAAGGCAAATAACCTGCCAGATACCTTAAAATACAGAACAATTTGACATGACAGAACAGGGGCATCTCTGTCCTCACTGCACAAGTTCACATGGTAATGACCGTCCTTCAAGTTTCCTCTTAAACCATAACATAAATCCCTCACTGGGTGTCCAGCAGTTCCCAGGTTCTGGCAGACCTCCTGAAAATGTAGAGCTGTGCTAATGAGCTGAACTGTATGTCAAATGCCAAGTGTGTGTTCTTTGTTTCTTGGTCTTTCTTTCTTCTCGTTGTCCACTCGTTTATCCCCATTAATGTCTTTCCTTGTACATTTCCCTCTTATACTATATGTGTGTGTGTGTGTGTGTGTGTGTGTGTGTATATATATATATGTATGTATGTGTATATATATATATATATATATGTATATGTATGTGTGTGTGTGTATATGTATATGTATGTGTGTATATATATGTGTATATGTATATATATATATATATATATATAAAAGCAATTTCCCCCTGGGGATTATTAAAGTAATTCTGATTCTGATTCTGATATGAGAGCAGTCTGATGGCCTGTGGGATGAAGCTGTCCCTGAGCCTGGAGCTACAGGACCTGATGCTGCCGTACATGCTGACTTGCTGCTGAAGTGATTAGAGTCCTTGATGATCCTGCTGGCCTTTGTTACGGTTCTTAGTGTCACATTAAAAAAACACACACAAAAAAAAAACAAGTTCATCTAGCATGTTATCCAGTGAGTGAACAGAAGAAAACTCACTTTTCTTCAACTTGACAATGAACCCGGCCCATGACCCCCATTACATCTATCTGCTCTATTTTCCGGCCACGGATGTTCCCTGTTGTTCATATATCATGCACTCTATCATATTGTATGACAGGGTTATGCCTGTTGCAAAAAAGTCTGAAGTGAATAACAAAACAAAAGAAAATGAGGAGGAGGAGGAGGCAGTGCCGTCTTCTCTTCCGATGGGCGTATGTATGTGCTGCCAGATATAATAAATGTTTCTGCCGCACATTCATGTCTCTGTGTGAGCGATAGTGCGTCCGTTCTTACCTGTTGCTTTCCAAAGCGTGTTTGGAGGTTTCCATTTATATTGAAGTAGAGCTTTGAAATTAGGTGATGTTTCTACAAGTACAACAAACAAAGCAAAACAAAAAGACTATAGATCTACTCTTGGCCAAAACCACTGCAGTCGGCTCTGGCAGCCTATAGATTCATGTCTGCCAAACACTGACAATTTCTGACATCAGTAGAAGGTTGAAGATCCTTTCACTGGAAAGTGCTGATTGCTGAAATTGCTTACGATCCCGGCACAAAGCCTTCAACAAACTTCTGCTGTCTGGAATGACTTTTCACTTCTGGCATAACTATTTCATCATACTCTTTTCTAGTGAGGTGCTGTCAGACATCGACCTCCAAAATTCACTCGTCTGCTTCAGAACAAGAAGCTCTTTGAGTTGCCCCAATAAGGCAGATGAAGAAACTGGTCGTTTGTGATGTTGCCGTTTGTTTCTACTGTATCACGGCTACTTCTATGCAGTTTAACTAAACCTGATCAATGTGTTGTCTCCAATCCTCACAAAGGCTAAACTCTTTTTTTTTTTTTTACTGTACCATCCATTACTAGGAATATTTCACTGTATTCAGTTACACTGTGTATTACATAATGTGTTGCATCTCCATTTTTATGCACAAACACATGAGAAAATGTACAAATCATTATGTGTTTGAATTTGTGAGTGTTTGCTTGCAAAGTCTAACTTCTATTGTAGCAATGATGAATGTATGCAATATGTGTGCATGCCAGAGGGCTTCCATCAGCAGTGTATGAAAGCAAGCTTCAACATGATTCATTAGAGCGAGGGGTGGAATATGGAAGAGGAGGAGAGCAACTGTGAGATAAAAGAAGAGGGGATGAAGACAGGTAGAGCAGAAGATGAAAAAAACATATTCTGATGAAATATAGAGAACAGGAAAAAACAGAAACTGAGCTGCAATGTAGAGTCGTTTAAGCAGAGCGTTTAAGGAGGAAAAGTGGAGCGCAGAAGACGCGCGGCTACAGATGAGAGAGGAGGAACTTCAGAGAGAGGAAGAGAGAGAGTTTGTGAAGAACAGAAGCAGAGAGAAAAGGGTGTGGAGAGATACAGCTATGGACAAGGTAAAAGTGGAGAGAGAGAATTAAGTAAAAGGAGAAAATCCCCCAGAGGATGCACAATGATGCACATTCAGTATTATCATTATTTGATACAATAACCTGAAAAACTCATATTCATGTGGTGATACCACGGCTGCAGGTGTGAGGCTACGGGCATGTCATTGTTTCAATGGTCCTTTATTCTGAAATAGGGCTGAACGCTCAAACAACAGCCTAACTCTAACTCTAACCCCACAGAAACGTAACCACCACCAACAACAACTATACAGCGATTCAACTATGCAGACTTACCCTGCAGCCTACATCTAACAACTAGAGTGATGGGGTTAAGCGCCAACTGACGTAAAACCTCACAACTTTATTCCAACACTGGAGATTTGTCTGCAACCGTAAATCGCTTGTTGCTTGGTGTAAAGTAAACTCCAGCTGATTCATCACTGCGGACTGGGCCGTCATCGAACTAACAACTGCAGGGAGGGCGTGGAGTTTCTGGGCAATAGGCGTTTGTTTTCGGGATAACAGACACTTTCTGGACGATTGGGGCTTTGATTAACGGGCAAACCTGTGAGACCAAGCACAACATAATGATCAAGCATGCAAAGGGTGTGAAAATCTGATGTTGTCTTAATGTAACGATGTAGGGGTCATTCAGAATACATTTTTTCTCTTGTTGCAATGTGCAAAAATCCATCAATAAGAAGTAACTACAATGTAAGTATTGAGCGCCAAAACAAGTAGAGGGTAGATGCTGTGAAGCTTGATACAACTTTGTGGGCTTATCACTATGAGCAACACTCATTTGATCCAATGTTGATATAAAAATATTGATTAGAGCAGCTTTAAGCTCTTGATTTTGAAAGACGGTTAATAGAAAAAAAGCTTCAACAGATTCCTGAAAAAAATATCTGTAAGAAAGCTTAATAAATCCAATTCATCTATGATTAAAATGCTCCAAACTATTCACTAATATTTCATCTCACTCATGATTTATTTGTTTGTTATAAAACTTGAGTTCAGTCACAACCCACATTCAGAGGCGAACGATGTCCCGTCTACAGTTTGAAGCATTTTTACATCCCTGAGCTTGTATGAACTGTGTTTGTAAAAGAAACTAAATATAATTCAAAAACACATTTAATGGAAATAATATTTGGATCAAAATAAAATGAATATTTTTTTTATGATTAAACTGCTAAAACCAGACTTCAGGAACAAACTAGCTCACGGAGTGAAGAACAAAATCAATGAATTGAATTGAATGAGATTCTGGTGACAAGTCGCACAATTTGTGACTTTGTTCATCGTGAATACCCTTGAGGTCAAACCAACACGTTGAATGCATGTGCAGAATTGATTTGTTTAATATTTGAGACCATGTATTGTTTACATCCTTGTATAATGGCTTACGGTGCTGTTTTTCACTGCCTATTATTGTACCGCTGCTACATTTCTTTGCTTATTACTGCCACCAACTGTTAATCAGAGGAATGTCGTGGGAACCAGTTGCAGGAATACTTATCGCGTTGCTTGCAGGCGTGCATGTGCGTCCTCGTGGGCACAAACAAAACAAACAAAACGGAAAGCCACTCATTAAAAGCATCGCTCCATAGCGCCACTAGTGGTCAAAAAGTCCACATGTACCTTTAACCTTTCTAGTCTAGTCTATGTGCAATATTTAACTCCAATAGGCACTGTAAACTGAAGCATCGGTTTCAGTGCAATTAAACAGCTATGGCACTGGTCTTTCTCTGAGCCCTGCTCTCATTACCTTTCTCTGCTGTGTCTGTTCAGAGACATTGTTTATGTAATAAAATACATCTAACGGGTTTGAGGCAGAGGTCTTATATGAACTGGGCCATGCAGGACTTGCAGAGGGCACTGTGTGCGTTCAATAACATCAATGAGGCAGAAGGGTAATTGTGAGCGATAATCTTCAGCGAGCCCAGCAACAGTAGAGGAGTGTTTTTGTGTATGTGTGTATGTGTGTGTTCGTGGGTGTGTGTGTGTACTTGACCTGTGGGTTGATCTGTCACTGTAAGTGATCTGACTCCTCCGCGCTAGACTGTCATTGTGATAAGATATAATACGATATGTGTGTGTGTGTCTGTGTGTGTGTGTGTGTGAGTGTGTGTTCCCCAGAGGCAGATAAGGTCTGTTTCCAGGTAGGTGGCATGGCCCACAGTGATTCCTATTATCAGCCTGTCATACACACTCACATCTACCACTGGACACACACACACACACACACACACACACACACACACACACACACACAGCAGTCCTCTAACACACAAGCACAGAAGTGATAATCTGTCCCTTGACACAGATTCACACATTCACACATACACACAGAAACACAGACAAAGATAGAAATACAAAGTATATCTAAAATATAGCACACGAAGGAGAGAAGAGAAGCAGCGGAAGAAGTCAAAAGTAGTGAAAATATGATAGAAGATTTAGAAAAAAAATAAGACAAGAATCAAAATAAGTGACCCATCATCTCTGTTTCTCTATATCTCACTCACATACATTACTTCTGTCGTTCCATTCTCTCCCTGTGTGCTGCTCTGATTTGTTCGTGCGGATTAGACAGAGTGGTGCGTTAGCTGCTGCTCAACACAACACACACACACACACACACACACTCACAGAGAGCGACAATCGGTTAGACACCCTGAGGTTCAGCCTGAACAGGCTCATCCTTCCAGAGGTCATTAACCAGTCGTTGCACATACACACGCGCACACATGAACGAGTTGCACACATTAAAACTCGCAAGCACACATCCACGCTGTGTTAGGCACTTGAGCCTGCTAAGGGAGGTGTCAGCTGTTAATGCAAAAAATGAATTCTAGACGTTACATCTGCCGCCACTTACCTTTGTGACATTGTGAACTCTGGAATCTGTGTGAGTGTGTGAGAGAAACAAGGAAGGCAAGACAGAGAGATGGCTGCTGCCATTTAAAGCCGATTTTTATATCAATCGGCCATTATCTCCAATAGGTAGACAGGATTTAGCTGAAAAGTTGATATTATGTAGATATATATGTTTGGAGTTATGTTCTGTATAGTGTGAATAACTGATAAGCAAATAATGGCATCTATCTGGAGCCTGAGCGCCTTGTCAGAGAGCGGAGCAGCTACATGAGCCCAACAGAGACCTGACATTTTCAAAATCTGTAGCACTCAGTCAATAGAAACACAACCTTGGAAAATGATTTGCAGAAAGAAATACATCACTCAACCTCAGAAACACTGGAGATTCTTTCTGGTTGTAGGTTGAGTTTTACAATTGCCAGCACAACCCTGTCGCACCACATCGCCCAGAAATGTTCCTGTTGCCATGGCAAACTCAAACCTGGCTACAGACACAAGCCACCACACCTCAGCCAAGAACTTGAACAAATCACAGATGCACTGTGAAAAAGAATGAAAAGTGGTGCTGTAAAGAGGAGTTGTCAGAGTAGGACTGATACATGTCTGTTAATCAGGTACTGCAAAGACTCTGGAGAGAGAAAAGCAAGAACTTCTTGCACGGAACGAAAGGTTTTTCCATCAAACGCCCTGAAACAATCAGTGCAGAAGTTCATGTTTTGTCCCCTTTTTTGGTACTAAAACAGACAAATCAGCCATCCAGTGATCTTTAGTGTGTCATAAATTACAAAGTTATGTTTCACCTGTGATTCATGGTCATTTTTCATCATGTTTAAATCACAAAAGCCCTCAAAGAAAGACAGAACTGATGATATTGGCCCATATTGTAATGGATTTGCCAAATGTCTTGCAAATCTGACAAGCATTTTATAGCAGCTTTCTAAATACATCAACATTCAATCTTTAAAATGTCCCTTTAGCATAGTTCACACTGTCTGCTGAACTCGGTGATGAAAAAGCTTCGTGGGTTAAGCTGTGAAGACACACTGCAGTTACTCTCAGTGGGTAATAACTTTCAGGAAGGGAACTAGCAAACCAGTAACCTTCCTGAAGCTACAGATGTGCCCCTAAGCAAAATTTACACCATGCTACCTGAACACAGATGAACCCACATTTCACTGAATCAAGACACCAGTGAACCTGCTGGTAACGTTTGGAATCACTGAAACAAGAAGAACAATTATTATATTACAAATATTCTTAGTGGCAAAAGGTAAACACTTACAAGATGACAACTGCAATTACACCTAATTAATTTTAGGAACACCAAACAAACTGGCACTGCACAGCAACTCTCTGGATCCAAATGTTCCTATAAACAAGAAAATAATCTAACAATTCAGGCAATATCCAAATGTCATTTCTGAAGTCCAAGCAGACAAAGAAAACCTACTGTGGCTCTAATGAATCCTAACGGGAGAGATGAATAATAACCAAATGTGTGGCCATTTTGCAGCCACCCACAAGATTTTTCTGAGATGTATCTACAAATGTCTTAACTGCGTCACACAGCGCACATGTGAGTTACACTACCTGTTCAAAAAGTCCCAAGTGTGTGTTTCGCCCTCTGCACTGAGAGAGCAGTTCAGGTTACTCCCCTAGAAGCTCGACTGAGAAAGTGAAGGAGGAAGAGAGGAGAAAGTGAAGGAAGGAGACAGAGAGACAAAGGCATTATCTCCCATTTTCCTCTGCAGATGACAAGGGTAAAATAATTATTATCACACAAACAATAATCTGTCTTTCTTGTGCCGTCTCCCCTAAGTCGCATCCATAGCTCCAGGCAGATAATATACTGGACTGCCTGAGATGCATTTGAATATTTCTTTGGCAGGAAATCACATTACTGGCTATTAAAAAGTAATTATTTGTACATAAATTCCCTGCAAGTTTGAGCCTAGTCTTGGCAGATGCCTGTGTGTGTGTTTATGCGTGTGTACTTATGTGTGTGTGTGTGTGTGTGCGTGTGTGTGTATGTGAAGTTCGATGCTAAGGCAGTTAGCGTGTGGGGTGTTGCAGTGTTGTGTTTATTAAAAACGCAGACAGCCTCTCCATCATCAACTTCACGCGTGTGCACGCACACACACGCACACACACACACTTGGTGTCACTGAAACTATATTTCATAGGGTAGCTCATGATAATGTAATTACAAATACTTAGCATAGACAGTGAGAGAGAGGGAGGGGGCGCACGGGAAGAGACACAAAAAGGATGAGAGAAAAGGGATCGAGAGAAAGGATAAAAATGAGACAGCCAGACAGAAATGAGAGCCGTGGAGAAGAAAAAAAATCAGGCAAAAGTAAAAAGAAGTGGAGAGATGAAGTAAAGAATGTGAAGCAAGACATGGGCAGTGGTAGAAAGATGGAGTCAAATCAGAAATCCACTGCACAGCAGTATGAATCGGTTGGGCGCTGTTCAAACACAAAATATATTGTATGAAAGAATCAAACTGAACCCCATACTACTATACTACTAATTTGTTTCATCAGTCATATTTTGGGATGAAATGCTCTTGTTGCCTGATTTCACCTGCATTCATATTTCAAGTGTAGGAAGCGCCACATTTGTAGGGAGGCGGAGGGTGGGTGACGAAGCACAGGGCTTTTACTCAGGAGAACAGACACGTCTCGAGTCCCGCATGTGGTTCGAGTTTAGAGCAGCAGCAGCAGCAGCAGCAGCAGCGGTGTCAGTCCTCTGGCTCCTCACACGGTGCATTCAGGCACGGTGCTCTGCGTAGGTACACCTGTGTTTTGGCAACACTCAGGAGCATAACATCCAATCACTGTAGTTATGGGTGTAAAACACAAGCAGTCACACAGCTAATTTCTAGGAGACAAGGATGGCAAATAAAGCTTTTCTTCATTTGCAGAGACAGGGCAGCATGTGTCGCTGCCTATCTACAGCAGCTAGGTTACAGGACAGGACAAGTTGACGGCTCGGGAAATGGATAGAACAGAGCTGAGTGAAAAGACGTTTGAATTATAGAGGGTTTGTGCTACTTGTTAAAAAATATGACCATAACCCAGATTTTGGTATTATTGATTTTCTGTTGTCCAACGTTCACTTGTTTTTAATGATCAATATAAACTATGATTAAATCCTGGAAATGTTTCCCTCTCTCTTCCATTACAAACACACTGAGGTTAGAAAGGGATATTTTTCATCGATATGTTGCACCACTGTCCAGACTTTGGCTAGTTGCTAATTGCTACCCTTTAATTTAATTCCACAGGCTTTGCTCTGCCAGGTGGACACTCATTTCCACTGATGGAGAGATTCCACTGGGTCCGTTGTGCTAAACAATATCAGCTGATGCCAAGAAAGTAATTGAACACATTTAAATAGTATGTAAATGAGCTGTATTTTCAAATAATGTTAAGTCTGGGAATGTAAAGGGCTAATTTTCCAGTTGGATTGTCTGCAGTGCGGCGTGGGAACGGTGCGTGTATGTCTGCAAGGTGAAACACGCACGGCAAGCTGTGTTAACACTGCAGAGAGCAGACTGTGATGTCTAACTGAGCCCGAGGCCTCCACATAGGTCTTATGTCACAGCAGTGTAGTATGACTGACCTTCAGTCTGAGCTTCGTCAACCGAACACTGATAGAAATAATATCACCTGCTTATTTTGTCCCGTTTTAATTATTACACTTTAACTGACTGACATTTGAAAAAGTAATTATGAAATCAGCTTGTCTCAAAGATGGACATTAGGACGAGCTTCCCCCGGGCATTAAATACCAGGTGAAATTAAGCACATTTTTTTTTAGTACATCACCGTTACTGATCCATATTGATCATTTCCTCCTGCACTTTTGTGCCCTACCTTTACTACGCCTGTAGATAATAACGGCTGTCCTCCGTAAACACCACTGCAAACACATGCAGGCTGCATTTATGCTAAAGTCATTACCAGAGGACAGAGGAAGAATACGGTTTCCTGTCTATTGTCCGGCCATATACCACTGACGTTTTTGCAGACACACTTGCACATGTAACACCAACCAAGTCATGTGTGCACAGTCCTTTAGGTGGTTTAGGTTAGTAGTGAATAGTTGTGTGCAGCCTGTTTACTGACACTCTTTGTCATTAAGTGTTTTTCCACCTATCTCCCCCATTAA
Organism: Pempheris klunzingeri; assembly: GCF_042242105.1. Lineage (NCBI taxonomy): Eukaryota > Metazoa > Chordata > Actinopteri > Acropomatiformes > Pempheridae > Pempheris > Pempheris klunzingeri. The sequence goes on along the minus strand of NC_092016.1, from coordinate 22,426,919 downwards.
AGGCCTTCATTAAAGTTTAATTGCTGGATTTCTTTGGCACTCTGACTTTGGCTTGGTTTCAGCCAAGCTTTGGGTCAAACTGACACTGGATTACTGCTTGTGCTCATGTGTGTGTGTGTGTGTTTGTGGTGTGGACTTTGGTGTCCTTAAATGTCCTTAAAACTTGTTATTCTTCTGGAATATTTCGGCACTGTGTAAATATAAGTAATTCAGAAGATGCTAATGAAGGATTTTAAATGTTGGACTGCGCTGTTTTTCTCTCCCTCTTTTTCTCATATCTTTGTGTGCGTGCGTGTGTGTGTGTGTGTGTGTGTGTGTGTGTGTCTAGCGAGACTAAAATGTACTAAGAGAATACAGAGGAGGTTAGCAAGGGGCATCTGGCACTAGCATGCACACCTCCAATAACAACATGAATGGAATTACAATTAGAAAGAAAGACAGCAAGCAATGAAAGTGGGACAGAGAAAAACTGAATGAAAGCAGGAGAAAGGCAGAGACAGACAGAGAGTTGAAGCTGGCACTATATATTATCTGGGGTCCTGCTGGATATCAGTCAGTTTGGAGACATAAGGCTGAGTTGGCATAGCTTTGGATAAGCTCTGAAACAGCCCCGACTGAGGGCCTAGTGCTGCATGAGAGCTGAAATTTTACGGTAAGAGTCAGCAGTGCTGGCCAAGTTACTTGTAAAATGTAATCACTTACATATTACATAAATATTACAATTAATTAAATTAATTTACTTTTCTAAACAGCAAAGATCTTTAGTCATATTATTATTTACTTTACTGTGTAGTACTGCCCAACACTGAAAGTCACATATAATAACTCATTTTGTTTGCCATGGCCAGTAACACACAGTAACACAGATTATTCTCGTTAATAGTTATTTTAGTGCTCCTGTGGTTAAATGTAGTAAGTTGCTATATTAACACCAACGTGTTGAATCTTGTCACCAAACAAAAAGATACAAAGGTGAAGTGGAGAAAGGTTCAAGTCCAACACTAACAATGTAGTGTACAGTATTTAGAAATAACCTGGACTCCCAATTATAGTTGGGCATCTGGCACCTGGTGCTTCCAGTGTCTGACTGGGTCAGATGAGCTGATTGGACACAGGGGATATATGGGGTTATTGCGGCGCACACACACAGGGACAGTCAGACAGATGGACAGATGGATAAATGGACGTTGACAGATGTATTGAGACCTCTGCAAAGCCTCCAGGGAAAACCAGGGGCACATTGACACTGGGTCTGTTTTGTAGACTGGCCAGCTAGGTCGTCAGTTCACAGGGTGGGTGGCTGATTGGCTGCCTACATGTGGTGTAAACTACAGTAGCATTTCAACAAACAAAACAGCCACTGATTGACTATACCAGAGTGGCTTTCTCTTATAACTAAGTTGAGATGATATTTGGAGATCTAAATCATTGTGCAAAGCTCTCAACTCCACAAAAATGGCCAAGCTAATGTAGTCTAGACACTTAAATTTGCAAGCACATGATGTGGCGCTCCATTTTAATAGGCCTCAGGCATCAATGTTTCTTATTCATATTTTTCAGTGCCTAAAGTGACAGCACTGCTAAGGAAAACTTCCTCATCCTCCAACTTTCAGTGTTCTGCCTGTTGTGCTCAGGTATGGTTGCCCAAGCACAGAGCATCAGGCTTGGGGATAGAGGCAATTGCCAGAGTGCATTGATGAATTTGCTCTAGTTCTGGGCTCACTGATCCCCACATTAACCCCAGCCAGAGATTGGTTTAGCACGAAGGTGGGACAACATGTCCGCACAATGTTGTCAGAGCTTGTTCGCTCATTTTCTATCACTAACTCTTTCAGCTGAGCTCATTCAGTGTTGTCTTCTTGTGACGTCTGTTGCACTGTTTTACATGTAGACAGGCCTGTTTTTTTCCCAGCAGCCCCAGCAGTGGGTCAGTTGCTGCTGGTTAATCACACTGCTGTGACACTTATCGGTTCTCTCTGCAGCCAAGATGTCCTGCTGGTTACTTGGTCCGTGTCTGTGTCACAACACACAGGCACAAGTGGTCAGTCTCCTAAATATCCAGGATCATCCTTCCCTCTGCCACTTTGGATGGCTTCCTAACCGTTTGTCTCTTCCTAATGCAGAGGAAACGAAAAATCTTTTTTTTCCAATGGAGAAATCATAAAGGAGGCTGTTATTTGCAGACCTTGGCAGACCTTCACCTATACACCGAAAGCTTTTATTTGGCCACCACGTATGTTAAGTCTGGACACACAATAGGCTGATAAGCCTGTGTAAGTGTGAGTGGCAGGCCAAAATTGTCTGTGTATGGTTTCCAGTAGATGGACAGAATGCACTGACTGTGTTATTCATAACGATTTGGTTCCATGTTTCAGCTTCAATGACAAAGCGTGAGTCAGTCCTTAATAATCTGCAACAGAAAGAGGCTACTGTGATATACTGTATGTCCTTACTACACATTGGGCCAAAAAACATAGAGATCCGAGAACTATCGTGGCTATTTGGCCACCAAATGTGTGAATCACACAAAGTGTGTCACCAAAACATAAGTGAAAGATGCAGATTCCTGTACTTTGCAATTTACAGATAAGTTAATAAGGCTACACCAAACATCTATTGTGACACTTCAAAGTACGGCAAGTGCTTTCTGCTGTTGTCACAGTGCTTCGTCTGCTAAGTTATCTGAGAATGTGGAGCTTTTTTTAATATGAATTATCTGGTCTCTATGGCCTTAAGTCAGGGCTCTAGATCAACAGAAAAAAGACTCACCTCCTTCATGCCAACTGGCACTCGGTGTCCAGCCTGAACTTGATGATCTAGTGTTTGTACATTTGTCAGCCAAACTGCTTGCTCTGACACAAAATGCTAGCTAGCATCCTTGGCAGCATTGGCTGGCACTGGCAAAGAATACTTGGTATTGTAGTAACCCTTCAGAAATAGTCTCAACTTGACTGTGGACAGGAAATATTGCATTTTCTCAGCCAATATTGGGTGTATTTGAAAGATCTTGGCCTGCATAGCCACAGTTAACACTACAGATTGTTGGAACCTCAATAAGTCTGTTATTAGAGTGTCGCTTTAAGCAAACATTGGCATGGTGTTGTTTGTCCAGCCAGCTTCCAGCTTTACAGTTTTCAGGTTGACCCCCTTCTACAGCATTTTCTCATCAATAGTGTGTGTGTGTGTGTTTACATGTCCTACTGGCAGACCATCCGTCATCTCTTTATGTCAGGTAGCATTTGGCAGGGTACCTAGCAGCCAGTTTATCAGATAACACCCGTGTTCTGTGTCATCTTCAAACTTGGAGTGACTTCATAGACTTGCCTTTTCGAAAATCTATTCAGCAAAATGTGTCTCTCACATATTTGTCACCAACTCGCTGAAACCACATTCAGCAATACTCGAACGTTTTCTCCATAGCGCAAGGTAGTGTGTCCCGATCAGCAGTGCAGAGTTTGTATCAGATTACTGCAGAGGTCTGGATGCCTTTCCAGACTGTATCTTTAAAACCTCGCTCAGCAGTGTGTGTAAAGTATATGCACTGTCACTCAGTCCTTGTGCCAACACGGTGCCGGGATCTGTGAGAATTACAATATTACATCAACTTCAACAAGTTTTCATACAACTTAATAGTTTGCACTTGCACTGGGCAAACTTAGCCGTGAGATCTAACAAAAGCTGCACCCAACAGAACGTGTAATTATTTAAATTCCTCATCATCCAAATTATATCCCCTACCTCGCTGACATGTATTGCTATCAGTACTGCAGGTTATGTGTCAAATTACAGCATAATCCTGGATGACTTTACCCATTTATCTTTAAACCCAGACTCAGCAATGTCTTTTTTTACTATCTGCACTGTCATTCAGCTTGAATAAGGCCACGCGTCACAATTCCCGTAGTCAGCTGTGGCATTCAGCGTTTGGTCCAAGGTGGAGTGGGTTGCTGAAATGTTTACATATCCGATTACACCAGGGTCCAGTGTCATTCCTAGAACTGTAGGAGGGAGTTCATCGTGTTCTCCAGTATTGATTGGCCTGTTGTTTACCATTTGAATAGTATATGTGATGTGCAGGTGACATTGTTTTGTTTGAGGCCATGAACAATTTCTCCTCACTGACTTTCACTTTCACACACACACACACACACACACACACACACACACACACACACACACATACATATACATATACATATGTGTCATAGATGTCAAAGATCTGGATTTATTTAAAGGTGGTTGGAAGATTTAATATTTTTATGACATGTTAATTGATCACAAAAAGGGATCACTTTCTTTGCTCTGGTGCCTCACAGCAAGAAGGTTCCGGGTTCTAATCCGCTGTCTGTTTCGAACCTTTCCGTGTGGAGTTTGAATGTTCTGCCTGTGCTTGTGTGGGTTTTTTTCTGGGTTCTTCCTCCCACAGTCCAAAGACATGCAGGTTAATTGGTGACTCTAAATTGCCTTTAGGTGTGAGTGTGAATGGTTGTGTGTCTCTATGTGTCAGCCCTGTGATTGACTGACCACTGTGACACCAAAGTAAAGCTGGGATTGGCTCCAGCTCCCCGCGACACTTAAAGAATGGAAAAAAGGGGGGAAAAGCCTGAAATACTCCTTCTCGCACCTATGACGCTGACAAATAACACAATTGTATCTTGTTTGTTTTAACTTTAGAAAGACAGAAATGTAAAAATGATCATTTGTGGTTACTACAGCGCCTCCACGCTGCATTGTGTACTGACCTAACAGGGCTGCAGGACTGACTGCCCTTTGAGCAACAGTTACAGTGAGTACATATTCATTTTTACATTTCGTTACATGTTTATAGGCCAGCTTTAGGGGTGCTCAATATTCAGCTTTCAATCTTTATGCTAAGCTAAGCTAACCAGCTATTTACCCTTTCACTTGAAAAATCAGTTCTTGTACTTTCTGTGGTTAATATTTGTGTGTGGTTGGGTCTCTTTGTTTCATTTATACTGGGGTTTTTAAATTGCTGTCTATTTTTAATGGGGATGCTAGCAACCAGTTTGTGGAAGATAATGGCGGTCCAAATAAAGCAAAGGCAATAAATAATTGGCTTTTTTTCTTTACTTCAGGGTACACTAGACTCCTGTGCCATCTTTAAAGTTGGAAAGATTTGTTTTAATTCCTATAACATTGTTTAGGGGAGTTTTCAGGGCCGAGATGAAAAGTGGAACACTCAAGACGCAGACCGAGGGTTGAGCTTATTCTTCGGCTGAGGAACACATGAGACGATCTAATTATAGTATCTCGTATAAACGCAAAATGTCATTTATCATTCACACTGTCAACAGCCTTTCATGTGAAGCAAACCCTTCTTGCGTCGCTCTTGGTCCCCTAATATCAGCACCGCATTGAAGCGCAGGGTTGAAACATCAGAAATACTAACGGTGTTTATCTGCTTGTATAATGTGTGCCCATTCCTATGCATGTGTCCGCAAATTGATGTGTGAGAGTGTGTGGTTTATATATTATAACAGACATCTGGAATATCTTGTCTGCCCGTGTCTTTGTTAACTCATTTCCATCAATGATTTCTGTGAATGTGTGTGTGCGTGGCAACAGTGCTGACATTCAGAGAAGCCAATGAGAGTCGCAATTACCACACTTAGCAAAACAATTAGTGCACACTTTTCACACAGCTAGCTCTCGCAGTGAGCGAGTGTGTGATGTTTTGCCCTCACGGGATCTTGTCTGTCAGTTTGTAGTCTCTACCCTGTGTTTCCCACTATGTGTGCACTTGAAAGTGATAATTGTATGTCCTGTCTTCTCTTACTTTCGCTAATGTTGTATTACCCCACTGTGTGTGTATCTCTCACTCTCCCTTCCATCTGTTCGTCCAACTGTCCTGTAGAGGCTGGATTAAAAGATTATCAAAAGGGAGCACAAGTTCAACCATTTCTTTGGACTGGAGATCTCAGTTTTACCCTGCACGTCTTCTTCTCATTCTGTTGCTTCCTTCAAGAGTGTGTGTGTGTGTGTGTGTGTGTGTGTGTGTGTGTGTGTGCTGCACCCCCTGCCAGATGCTTAAAATCAGCCAAATCAAGATTTCTACCATACCGTACAGTTATTAAATGGGCACCAGATCAGATCTGAAAGTTTTTTCATCATGTTGAGAAATGTGCTTGTATTTGAATTATTGTGTGTTTCCGTTTATATGTGACTGCACATTAAGTGGAAAAGAAATAAGTGAGTTCCTCATATTTAAATATATTAGAAAAAAAGAATTTTTTGAGACCCTTCAAGTCTTATTCAACACTTATTTGAGACTTTTATATTAAATTTGATTATTCCATTTAAAGCCTTAGTTCACTCCAAACCTCTCTACACTAGTTTATTAGAAAAGTACGTCACTCAACTATAGTGGCATATTTTAGTTTTATGTGCTGAGGTTTGGAGGAATCTCAGTGATGAATAAAAATGAATGGACAAATCTGCATAGCTCGATACTTCTGGGAAAAAGTAAGGGGGTCATAGAAGGTATCAATTGAATGCGCTGACCCTTTATTCGATTATTTGAGACTCCATTTCAAACCACATTTTATGCGTCGCCACCTGTTGTGGCGTCGCCCAGAGTCCTGGAAATGTTGCCTCAAGATTCACTGAATTTCAGAAGAAAATGTGTCTTCTGGAGCCGTGAGAGAAGATGAACCAGTACTATTTACGGTAATTCTTGTGGGGCGAAAAGCTTGTTTTGCTCATGTAAATACAGCTGATTCAGCCACTGCATGTAGAAAAATTATGTTTAAGCATCTTCGCACACACACACACACACACACACACACACACACACACACACACAATCCATTGCAAAGAGAAAGACATATAAGGACAGCTGAACTCTGATTCCTCGTTCCCATATTAAGTTGTCATACTACACTGAACCAGATCTGTTCAGTATTTCTTGAAGTCAAACTGTTGACGAGTTCAGATTTCCAAACGGTACTTGGATGTTTTCTGTCACTGACACAGTTAAAAAGTAAAGCGGTAACATTATAACCAACTATATAGTGAGATGGGTAGTGAGTTAGTTCCTGGAAATACCTGACTAGCTTTGTGAAACACAAATATACTCACACACACACACACACACACACACACACACACACACACACACACACACTCTTTGCAGCCTTCTAGGGTTTTCTCTTTATAATATATGACTGCTCTGAGGACATGCTGGGCTTTACTTTGTTTATGGGAGAAATAAAGTGCTGTGTAAACTGTTAGCACTCAGTGTGTGTGTGTGTGTGTGTGTGTGTGTGTGTGTGTGTGTGTGTGTGTGTGTGTGTGTGTGTGTGTGTGTGTGTGTGTGTGTGTAAACTGCTAACATAGCATTCAGAGAACAACAGCTAATGGCCCGCACTCAAATTTATCCCTGTTCCTGCTCTTTTTTTCTTTCTTCTCACGTTTTTTCCTGTTTCTCTCTATATTGTTTTCATCCCTGTCACTTTCTCCTTGTCGGTTTCCTGCTGTGCACGTCTCTGGTTTAACTCATCTTTACCTCACTTCTCTCTCTCTCTTACAGCGTCCTGTCTTCATTTTCTCTGTGACTCCTTCTGTTGACGTAGGAGTTTCTGTCAATGGCACTTCTGTCCTTGTCTGTCTTTGTCTCTCATGGTGGTTGAACTTGTGCCAGTGTTGGCCTGCTCTGTGTTCATTTACTCCGAACAAAATGGAAACATTCCTCATGCAACAGAGGACTTAATCAGGTAAGATATAATGGAAACCAGGTCCTTTGAATGAAAACAATGAAGGGTTGTAGGGTGACTCAGACTTTCACCCATTAGTTGTTATTAGGCAGTATGCACCAGCCTGGATGTGTGTTAGGTAGATGAGCCTATCATCATCTGCTGTCTAAAAAATACCACAAAAAGAGCAAAAGGCAAAAACCACATCAGCATGCACACCACAAAACATACAAACACATCAGTTGCGTCATTTAGAATTATTAAAAATATATCAGATTTGACTAAGTGATTTGAAAGTTTTAATATAATGAACTTTGAGACTAATGATTGATTTGAATAATTAGTACCAGGGCAAGTACAACACCAGACACATGGAAGTAAATGCAAAGGAAAATGCACAGGGTTACAAAGAAATGTGTGGAGAAGTGCACTGGAAACATCAGAAGCTGTGTGGGACCTCCTGAGGGTCAAAGCTAACTAACACCAGGCATGGCCACCTGAATCTTTTGGTTTCTAAAGAGAAGGAGTGAAGGCTCCCAGCACAAGAACAACTGTGATGAACCCACCCTCCATTATGCATCAATCTTCTAAGCGGGGAAGATGCAAATGGGCCTGAAGAAGAAACTTGGTGGCAATAACTTCTAATCACACTCTAATCAGACGTGGTTCTTCCACCCAGAGGCACAAAAAGTAGTTGAACCTGTGAGAACACGCTGGCTTTCCAAGTGCCAGGATTTAACTGATGAGGCTTTTGTCAAATGATGCCCTGCACCCTTATTCCCCATTGAAGATGGCTACCATGGTTTCCCACCAACATCAGTATGCTGTTCCTGACAGAAAGTTGGCTTGGAACATAAACAAGTAAAGAAAACCACAAGGGAGATAGACGCGGTAGCCGAGAAGGCTAATTTAGCCCTCGTGCTAAGGCGTGAGACGTTTGTGCCCTTGAGATACCTGCTTATGATGCAGAAGGGTTTCAATGTCAATGTTCTGACCACTTGTCCACAGAGGAATACCACCAAGTGGGGGGACCTGCAGCACTATGTTAAGTAGCTCCTGCAGCATCAAAGCATCTATGTTGTTTACTTCATCTGTATGACACAATACAGCAGGATGATGCAGCATATCTATGGTATAAGTGGCATTTTTGGAATTTAACACAACATACTTACCTTCGTTTAAAGCTGCACTAACCAATATTTTACATTAACAATGAGTCAAACGGTGTCTTTCAGTGTCTTTCAGCACATTGTTTTTCCATCTGACACGTTTGCTATTTTGTTTCACTCTCACCGCTCTCATCGAGTTCATGTCCAGCTGCAGCAGGCCGCTGTCTTTGTCAAAAGTGCTCTGAAATCCTACAGTACACTTCCTGCTCAGCCAGCTTACAAACCAGATATTTCCCTTTAGAGATGGTGAAGACCAAAACAGAGCTTAAAGGAGAATGAATGTTGGACTTCTATTCGCAAGGTTACCACAAACTCTCAGATATACATTTAATTGTTTTTGGCATTTTCTGCTTTATTAATTGAAAGTGAGAAGACGCAGGAAAGTGTAGAGATACAGGAAAGACAGAGGGAGATTGAGAGAACGGAGCAAATGCAGTGAAGGGCTGCTGCTCTACAGTAACACTTTTAACACACGTGGCTCACACCCTATCAGATGAGCTGAGATGAGTGCAGAAGAAACAAACTCTAAATGAATACTAATTTCCTGTTCTGTGCCTGCTGGATGTGTTAATGGAAACAGTTCGCTAACACGTTCACCAACAACTTTATAAGGTGATAATATGTCAATGTTTACATAAAGCTTTAAGGAACTGTTGAGATAAGCAGAACATCAAGAAACAACAAGAAAATGTTTTCTCTAAATTACAACATATATTGTTTATTTAATCATTTATTTTTATTATTAGGTAATGATGCATAATGAATGATGTGTGAACCGCCATCATTCATTAATCACTGTTATGTGCATGTGTATCCTGTGCGTACGTCCTGTCATCATCATCACAACCTATAGCTCTTCCTCAGTTGCAGTGGCACGTGCACACATGTGTCTGTGTGCATCACTTCTAACCTTTCATAAAGCGTTTTGTTTGTGAGGCTCCTTCTGGCAGACCTCGGGGGAGGTTTAGTTTTGATTACAGGTGGCTCTTACTGCTCCACCAGCGGCCGCACAGCCAAGCCTGCAGGACGCATCAGAGCTGAGGGTGAGCGAGGAAGATAGAGAGAATAAAGGGCGGAGAGGAAGGAAGCATCAGGGCTTACCTGTACCCCCAGTCCGATATGAAAACACACACTCAGTAAGGATCTCATCATGGGCTCAGTAAATCCAACTTAATTGACTGTAAATCTGGGTACAGCACTCCTCAGCCTCGCGCACCAGTTTGCTGCCCACCCAACCCTCCAGCACTAAATACTTAGTCTTTCCTCTCCTCTCTCTCCTGGTGTTAGCCTGTTGTCTCTCTTGTTTTTCTAGACTTCTTTATCATCACTCCATTTTCTAGAGAGAGTTTTTCAACATTTTGTCTTGGCTTCTAACTTTTTCTTTGTTATCTATTTATAGCTGAGTTTCCACCCAGAGTACCCCGAACCTTTAGTCCCAGGATTTTTTTTTTTTTTTTCAAGGAACTAAATGTTTCCTTCAACCCGTTGTTGTCTGCGTTTCCACCACGAAGAAGGCCCCTCCTCACCAGCTCAGAGAGAGAGAGAGAGAGAGAGAGAGAGACAGAGAGACAGAGAGACAGAGAGAGAGAGAGAGAGAGAGAGAGAGAGAGACAGAGAGAGAGAGACAGAGAGAGAGACAGACAGAGAGAGACAGACACAGACAGACAACAGCCAAGAACTGTTTAAATAATGTTTTATTTCACAGATCTACAGCTTTTGTAGATCTGTGAAATAAAACATTATTTTGTGTGTGTGTGTGTGTCTAATAACGGGACAGTTTACTCCTACACATCTTGTCTAATGTGACTTTGTCTAAATGTTCTCATTGTAAATACACTTAATATATAATAACGTATAATAAGTGAGACACACATCATCACGAATAACCTATTCGCCACTTTTGTCAAAGGAAGTTAATGAAGTATGTGAATGACAGGTTTAAGGGATTTATTGCACATTATAGCCTTTAATATGTGTGTGCATGAATATGTGCTGTTTTAGTGTGCACACACACATTTCAGTGTATGTGTGTCTGTGTGTTTGCGTGTCTGATTGCGCGTTGGTCCCTTTGTAAATGCGTACCGGTTGTGTTTTGATGAAGTGAGCGATTCATTAATATTCATGAAGAGAGAAAAACATCAACGGAACACTTGACTCTGCCCTCTCAGGAAAGACTGGCATCAATTGTGTGTGTGTGTGTGTGTGTGTGTGTGTGTGTGTGTGTGTGTGTGTGTGTGCGTGTGTGCACGCAGAAGACAGCAGTGGTGAGTGTCTGTCTGCTTGCCTGTGTAGAGCCGCTACATGTTCTCATTTTCTTGCTATGGATACTGCTGGTTGTCCTCTAAATATCTGCCAGCATGGAGTAAACTGAAGTGATAACCCACATGTCTGACTTGGCCATGTGTCGCTGGTTTGTGAAACATTAACTGTAGATAACATTTCCTACTACAAAATGAATCATCAGTTTGTTGTTCATTATCTCCTGTACTTGTGTATTGTTTGACCACTGCAGGATTTAGCAGCTAGAAGGGCTTTGGGATGATTTTCACTGTTATCCTTTTTGGTTCAGTTCAAAAATCTCTGATTTGGTCCCGTTGAGCTGGTCTGAGAGCTGTCAGTCAAAGCCTGGAGAAGACCACACACGCGGACCACCTAAAAAGGAGGGGTTCAGTTTGGATCTGAGTGGACTGTGGTTTGTTTCTGCTGTGTACAGTGGACCAACCACTGGATTTTAAGAGTAGATAATTATAAAAATCTTCCCTGTCCCTGTTTGCCCTGTCCTGTACCAGATCGTCTTGTACCCTCGTGTCGGGCATTCCAGCGTCTTTAGTCAGTGTAGTGAGAGTTTCTTGTGAGTGTTTTGAGTCTGATCAGGTTGGTATTTATTAGTAAGTAATTTTGTAATTGGTGTCTTGTCTTTGTTTTTTGTGCAGCATTAAAGTTGCACCTTTCTACAATCTGTTCTGCCTCGTGTCCAGCTTTTGAGTCCATGTTCGTGTGCGTGCTTTTGGTCGTAACATATGTGCGTCAACCAGGAACAATTTTCACTGATTATTCAGAATGCAAAAAGGAGTTCAAACAGAGGTGTCTTGTGCTTTTGTCTTATTTATGACCCCTTATGGTCACAGGCTGTCATTAGTTGTTTTCAATGTTATATGATTACAAGCATTAACAAATTACCACAGCACTTTCTATATGCAAAAATATAGTGGCAGCTTCATGGCTGAACAAGGAGCACGAACATGAAAAACATTCTGTTCCTCTTAAAGAGTTTGAATTCTCAGCGTTTTCCTTCAGCTCAGACAGTAAGACAGAATCAAGGTAAAAAGACAAGTTGGGTTTTATTTCTCACTCCTCTTTTCTCCTTTTCGCACTCTTGATTTCTTGTCTTCTCAGTTGTCACATTCTCTTCCATCAGCTGTGTGTGTGTGTGTGTGTGTGTGTGTGTGTGTGTGTGTGTGTGTGTGTGTGTGTGTGTGTGTGTGTGTGTGTGTGTGTGTGTGTGTGTGTGTGTGTGTGTGTGTGTAGGACATATAGAGGAGAGCTGGTGCACACCTGCACAGTGTGAACTGTCCACAGGGAAGGACGGAAGAACGGTAGTGCACAGCTGTCCACACACACACACACACACACACACACACACACACACACACACACACACACACACACAGGAGAGATAAAATGTGAAGACAGCGATCGGGAGTGTTGGAGAGAAAAGCACATTTATGCATACTGGAGAAATTTCAGGAAGTGTGTGTGTGTGTGAGCGTGTGTGTTCATTAGTCATTCAGGCAGTGTGGGTCAGCTGTCAGTGAGTTCTGACACCCCACTGTCAAGGGCCAGTGATGGAAAAGCTGACACACACACACACACACACACACGAGTGAGTGCAGCAGGACAAGCATGTTGAGAGATCAGATGGCTGGTATTTTTCACTCTCCGGTGGAGAAGGAAAGATGTGTAAACTCATGGAACAGAAAAGGACACGTCTCAGTACAATACAGTTTGTCACAACGTGTGTTAACAGTGATCCCACTTTTCTGTCACTGTCAGATCCAGGTGGGTCTAATGTAAATAACATGAAATTAAATACATGGAATCATCACTGAAAGTAAATCAGCTGCAGTCCGAGTGGGAATGCGTAGAAACACACAACTGGTTGACTGATTTACTTTTCTGTGTGATTCTTATTTTTAATGAAAGGTAATGTATGCAGGTACATTTCTTTTGACTAGTCAGGCTGATATCAGCCAATATTAGCTCAAGATACATCACAGTTTTTTGCCCCTTAAAGCAAAACATCGGCAGTCATCTGCTGGCCGCAGCACCCGCTCACACTTTGTGGGTTGTGGAAAGTAGAACTGTGATGTGTGCTAATAAAAAAGTTCTAAGTGCAATGAAGGTAAGTGCAGTTCAGTGTCCCATCTTATGCAGCATCATCTTCTTACAGTGCGATCATAAAACAAGTCAGTGTGATGGCTGAGACTGAATACTGTCTGTGAGCGCTTTGTCGTTTGGCTCAGATCTACAGTCAGTGTGAGACAGTGTGTTTGTCAGTGAGGCGTCTGTACTTTGACTTAATTATTTTCATTTGTGAAAACGCCATCTCCCAGAGGTAAGTGGATGCAAAGTAGGCATTCACTCTTAGCAGAGGAAAGGTCTCACTGCTGTAGTGAACTATTGTGAAAAATGTTCACATTCTCAGTATTCATATGACAAGACCTGTAACACTTTTCCATCCACGTCCCCCTTGACTCCACCCCCCACGTCACTCTGATGCAGGGGTGCTGTTTTGATGTCATCTTTATTGTGTTGTCTCTACAGTAATGGCTCCTTGTGTTTAGGTGACTGACACCAAATGATGCCTCAGCAGCAGCTTTATTTTGAGCAGGAGGTTTTGGGAAAAGCGACTGCTGGGCCTTCAGCCCAGATTTCAGCTCATCAGCTGTCCCTGCAAAGACTCCACTCTTTGAGGTGTGGCTGTCTTTGAATTTCCGGTGGCTGGTTGTTGTGGTGCCGCTCCAGATTTCCTCTCTAAGCCAGTGCTTGTGTTTGGTGGCACAACATACATACACGCTTATTTTTAAAAAAATTCCTCTTCCCAATCTGGATGGAAATTGTACGTTTTTACCTAATTTGGTGGAGCCTCTGCCGTGCTTACTAGCTACCTCATCGACTATCACAATAGAGCGCAATATATTGACCTTTGTGACATTTAATGCACCCAGTATATTAACTGTATGTCACATTGATACTCTTGTCGTTCATCACTATAATGTAGCACCTGCTACAGTTGAATAAAGAGAGAGAGGGAGAGGCACTGGCAAAACTCAACACTAATCAGACATATTTGTGTATTTTAAGTAGAGGGGTAGTGAAAACACTATATACTATTTTGAGGGTAACGTCACTGACCTGACAGACAAAGCAAGTTCATAGGATAGTCAAGCAGCCTCTGTAAATTCAGATATGGCTACAAAGTCAGAAAAATAATAATTGGTGGATATGAAAAAAACTGAAGTACAAAGATGTGCGCAGCCAAACTGCTAAAATTCAATGGAAAGTGTTGATTTAAATTAGAGTTTCAATGTTACGTTTTCACAATCAGTTTATATTAAGAGGTGAGAAGTCGGCAAAAGACAATGACAGCAAGAAGGAGAAAGGACTCAGTGGGTGAAGCTGGCTTGGATGTTCTTCCTGCTGCCAAATCACACATTTCTCTCCTCCACCATCATCCTCTGTTTCTTTTTAATCCACCCCCCCCTTCTCCCTCTCCTGCTCTCTCTTCCTCTCTCCAACTCGCTGTCCTCCACCTTGCCATCAATCCCTCTTTATGTTCCGCATCATCACATAATCCTTTCATTCAGTCCTCCACGCCTTCATCTCCCTTTCCCTTTCTAAATTCTTCTATCTTGACCTATAGCTGTCTCCCACTCCTGTTTTGTTTCTCCAATGTATCCCCCTGTCTCACTTTGCTTTTCTCTTGCTTTCTTCTACCCTCTTTCACTTCTTTCACTCCTCACACCTGTTCCTTTCCCTTTTTAAAATGTATGTACTTCCTGTGAGGCCACAGGAAGGAAGGGCACACACACTTCCACTTACAATCCTGCATTCAGAGTTTTACAACTGAAACACACACACACACACACGCATGTGGGTTTTTTGTACCTGTGTGTATATAAAAGGTGTTTTTGTGTGTGCAGGAGTGAGATGAGACATAGTGAGAAAGAGGCAAGGTGACATGTTGCTTCTGTGGCCCTTGAAAATAGCTTCCTAGGTCCCCCTCAACACACCATCCACACCATCCGCCTCGGAGAAAGAGGGAAAGACAGAGACTGCAGCAGAAAGAAGAGCAAAGGCAAACAGCACCATCATTGATTGGTCAAACCAAAGCTTTCACCTTTTAGTTATGTAGGTAATTTGAAAAGCTGAAACAGCCAACTAAAATATATGTTGTGGATGAACAGAAAAAAAGACTTAGTTGTCTCTATAGTGTAACACACCCATAGAAGTGAAAGTTTCCATAAAGAAAAGTTAAATTGGTGTCAAATAGTTAAGTTAAAGTTTAAAAAGGTGGAGGAAGCTATTTGCTTTCAGTTTCTATTTGTCTATAACAAACTCTACTACAGCCCAACCCAACATTTGTCATTTTGTAAAAGGTGAAGAAAACACATTTGTTAAAGTTGAAGGATACACACAATGCTTTTTCAGTAGTAACACTGAACATTTGTTTGTATACAAGAAACTCCACAAGGGACCCACAGATTTCAAAAAGCTGTGCCTATATCACCCACAATGCAGTGTGCCTTCAGATTCATGTGTGTTTTCCTAGTAGCTAATGTAGCCTCAACTAACTTAAAGATCCCAAATTATGCAAAATGCACTTTGTAATGTCTTTTCAACATAAATATGTTGCCTAAAGACCATCAAACAATGAGAAGTCCTCTCTCTTTTTGTCCTCCTTATCTTTCAGTAAAAGTGCAAATCTAAACGCTCTGTTTAGATTTGCCGCCCCTTATGATGTCATAGGGGGGGGGGGTCTGTTGATTATGTGGCCTCCTCGCAGGCTGACTGTCACCACCAATGAAAACCTGAAAATCCACCTTGTTGTCTGCTATTGTTTTTTCCTCCCCAACACCAGCTCTTGCTAACACAAAGACATTAATGCTGGGAAAGAAGCAGCAGATCTCAGTTCTGTTTTTCTAAAATGGAGCGTCCAGGCAGAGGCTAAAAACAGCTGCAGCTGCAGCCATCACACTCAGGAGCAATTAACATAACCTACATGTCTTCGCATTGTGGGAGGAAGCCGTGCAAGCACGGGGAGAACATGCAAACTGTTCACAACATATAAACATTCTTGACTCTCAAACTTTGGGAAATCATGAAGTTGTGAAGAGTTTCTGTTACATGATCAAACTGGTGTCTACACTGAAGAGGACCGATTCAAAATGACTCATTTTTCACAGCAGACGAGCAGGCATCCAATTTAAGAAACTGGGTATGATAATCCATCTTTAGAGACACTTACAGCTGAGTATCATCAGCATAGCAGTGCAAACTAGTTCTATGACTGTAGAATTTCTCCAAAGGGTGAGTTATAAAGAGAGAAAAGCTGCAGGTCAAGAACAGAGCCCTGAGGTACCCTGTACTTCAATCAGAAACTTCAGATGTAATTTTACAATATTAAACAGTGTTTTCTTTTAGAATAGTAAGACTTCATCATGAGAGAGCCAGGCCAGAGACACCAAATTGATTTTCCAGCTGGTCTGCGAGTATCCAGTGATCTGTGGTGTCAAGTAATAGAAGCACAGAGATGGAATCTATGAATCCATTGCAGCCTGTCTCTTTCACTGTTTGTCATTTACAGTATGAGTGCTCTATGCTATTTTTATGTGTGTGTGTGTGTGTGTGTATATATGTATATATATGTGTGTGTGTATATATATGTGTATATATATATATATATATATATATATATATATATATATATATATATATATATATATATATATATATATATATATATATACATACAGTGGGGGAAATAATTATTTGATCCCCTGCTGATTTTGTAAGTTTACCCCCTTATAAAGACATGACCAGTCCATCATTTTTATGGTAGGTTTATTTTAACAGAGAGAGACAGAATATCAAAAAAAAATCCAGAAAAAAAACATTAAATGAAGGTTATAAATTAATTTGCATTTGATTGAGTGAAATAAGTATTTGATCCCCTACCAACCAGCAAGAATTCTGACCCCCACAGACCGGTTATGTGCTCAGGAGTCACACAAATTAGTCCTGTCCTTTTAGGCAAGTACTCCTAATCTCAACTCGTTATGTGTATAAAAGACACCTGTCACAGAATCACTCTCTTCCATTCAAACCTCTCCACCACCATGGGCAAGAGCAAAGAGCTGTCAAAGGACGTCAGGGACAAGATTGTAGACCTGCACAAGGCTGGAATGGGATACAAGACCATCAGCAAGAAGCTTGGTGAGAAAGAGACCACTGTTGGTGCGATAATTAGAAAATGGAAGAAATACAACATAACAGTCAATCGCCCTCGCTCTGGAGCTCCATGCAAGATCTCACCTCGTGGGGTACGGATGATTCTGAGAAAGGTGAGAGATCGGCCCAGAATTACACGGCAGGAGCTTGTTAATGATCTCAAGGGAGCTGGGACCACAGTCACCAAGAAAACCATTGGTAACACACTCCGCCGTAATGGATTGAGATCATGCAGTGCCTGCAAGGTCCCCCTGCTTAAGAAGGCACATGTACAGGCCCGTCTGAAGTTTGCCAGTGAACACCTGAATGATTCAGAGAAGGCTTGGGAGAATGTGATGTGGTCAGATGAGAGCAAAATTGAGCTCTTTGGCATCAACTCGACTCGCTGTGTTTGGAGGCAGAGAAATGCTGAATTTGACCCCAAGAACACCATCCTCACTGTCAAACATGGAGGTGGAAACATTCTGCTTTGGGGCTGTTTCTCTGCTTAGGGTACAGGAAGACTTCACCGCATTGAGGGGCAGATGAACGGGGCCATGTACTGTAGAATCTTGGATGAGAACCTCCTGGCCTCAGCCAGAGCACTGAAGATGGGTCGTGGATGGGTCTTCCAGCATGAGTGGCTCAAGAAGAAGCACATTAAGGTCCTGGAGTGGCCTAGCCAGTCTCCGGACCTTAATCCCATAGAAAATCTGTGGAGGGAGCTGAAACTTCGAGTTGTCAAGCGACAGCCTCGAAACCTTAAGGATCTGGCTAGCATCTGCAAAGAGGAGTGGACCAAAGATGTGATGTGCGCAAACCTGGTGACCAACTACAAGAAACGTCTGACCTCTGTGCTTGCCAACAAGGGTTTCTCCACCAAGTACTAAGTCATGTTTTGCTTGGGGATCAAATACTTATTTCACTCAATCAAATACAAATTAATTTATAACCTTTATTTAATGTTTTTTTCTGGATTTTTTTTTTTGATTATTCTGTCTCTCTCTAAACCTACCATAAAAATGATGGACTGGTCATGTCTATATATATATATATATATATATATATATATATAGATATAGAGATATAGATATAGATATTATATATATATTATATATAATATCTATATAATATTATATATATAATATATATATATACTTTTCTATTTGCTGTTAGATTGATTACATTCAGAATTTTTAAAAAAAGGCTTAATCCAAATGTCTGATCATATCTGATCTGTTGCCCTAAAGTTGAAGAGTCCCTATGAATATGTGAATATGATGAGGTAAAAGTTGAATTAATAATATGGAACATCAGAACCAAACGACACCATACACAATTTATAGGCTTGAGACAAAATCTACTGTTAAGTGGAAATTCAGTCAGAGACGTCAAGGAACTGGTCATTTACTATAAGCGGTTCCCCATTTAAATTTGGTGGAAAAGCCCCTACTGTTAGTAGGAGCAGCCAGCTGAAGTTTGACTGTGCACAGGAAACATGTGCACAGTTATAAAGAAGCAGCAGCTCTTGCATTTACTGCACCAAATTAAACAATTAAAAAACCAACCATTCAAGAACAAATTACAAAAGTACTTTGGAATGGGTTATAGGTTCAACAATTTGCATTCATATCCATGGAAATGATTTCTGTTGCAAGTCTTGTCTAATAATTCCATTTATCTTCTCCCATCATGGTACGTAGTGTATGAGTCCTTGATGGCCTGGTCCCTCATAGACATTTTCATCATCTGTGGACGTATTCAGCCAGAGACAGCAACAGATGAAAGGAGAGGGGAGGGGTCAGTTCAAGTTACTTATTCTGTTTAAAGACCTATATGGTATATGGTACTGTGAGTGGCATACATGTTTGTAATAGTGAGTAAACATCTGAAGATTAAAAGTCT
Source organism: Pempheris klunzingeri (assembly GCF_042242105.1). Classification (NCBI taxonomy): domain Eukaryota; kingdom Metazoa; phylum Chordata; class Actinopteri; order Acropomatiformes; family Pempheridae; genus Pempheris; species Pempheris klunzingeri. The sequence continues at coordinate 22,407,643 of NC_092016.1, read as the reverse complement.
ACAAAAGTTACTTCTTTTGTGAGAGCAATGAAGATTTATGCCAACATTTATACCAACAGCTAAACCATCATATCAAAATCTACTATCTGGTTATAAAATCTTTCCAAATATTACTGCGCTCTGAATAGGTTTAATTCACAAACAATATATCTGAGGAGCCTTTGGGCTTTTGTCTCCATCATCCTGATCAATAGCAGATGCTTTATGTTCTATACTAAATTATGTGTTTTCTTCCATAAATCTAATAAAATCAACCACACGTGCTAGGATTGCAAGTAAATTTAGTTTTGAAGCTCTTTTTCAACAGAACTGGGTGCGCTATGCCCTCGCTATCTGTCAGGAAATGTGTTACGTTAGCGCGGTTCAGGTCAGCACACACACAGTAACTGTGGCTCACTTGAGTTCAAGGTTAAAGGGTAGATAGGAAAGTTAATGTCAGCACATTATACAGAAACCACATCCTCTTCCTGCATTATTTTACACATATCATGTCCTCTGAAGGCACCCTGACACACAGACATGTACGCACACACATACACATGCATTTTAGTGCATTGACACATACTGAGGCAAATATACACAAGCAAGCAAGTACGCCAAAAAGTGGGCGCACACACATTCACATACCCTTCAACCCTGAACACCACGCCTCCCTGTCTGGTCAACCTTTAATGATGCTGAGGAGAGAGAGAAGGAGACAGAAAGACAGGAAGAGGGAGTGTGAAATGGTGTGAAGTGTTGCTTCTCCAAATGAAGTTGAGGTCATCCATTTTTAGGCAGTGAAAGGAGGGGTGCTGAGAGGTGTAGGGGGAAGGCGAGAGGAACGTAAATTCTGAATGCTGCATGTTTTTAAAGAGATAAATCTGCATAATTTTTGGCAGATGATTGGCAGGAGAGGGCGTGGAGGGAAAGGAGAACAGGGAGCGAGAAAGATGCGAACATGAAGGAAGAGAGAATGAGATGCTGAGATTTTGTAAACACTTCAATATTTCATTGCTAGTAGTGGTTTCTGTAGGACACTAAACTGGAACTGAGAATGTTAAACCAGTGCATTCACAGACTCTGACTCTCTGTTACCAAACATTCATGCACGATAAGACACACTGATGTATTTAAAACAGCCCTGAACAAATTAAAATCTTGACCTGAGGAAAATATGAGGCATCATTTCATCGTGAGGGCGACATGAATGGATGTGCCAGATTTAATGGTAATCCATTCAATAGTTTACATCTCACTCGAAATGCCAAAGGTCAGGGGATCACCAAAGTCATTATAATTCATCCACTGGGGATGCTGAACGTCTGTATCAAATTTAATGGAAGTCCATCAGGTAGATCCCCACCAAAGTGGTGGAGCAACCAGCCTTACCATCCCTAGAGCCGCAACACTAGTGATGCTAACCATCATCAAATAGAGAATTACAGTTTATGATCGTGTGATCTTTTATCATGATGTGCAATATTCAAGCAACACATCTTGCTTCTGTTTGACAGCAGAACCATACACATTAGCTGATAACAGATACTGTAGTTAAAGCAACCAGTGTCCACAGCAGGTGGATGTTCATACGTTTTGTTCCTTCATCAGCAATTTGCTGGCTGAGTGAACACCGAACACCATGCTGTGCCAAGTGGGATACATCTACTATCACAACCTTGAAGTGCTCAAACACTGAGCTGAGATTAGACAAGTATTTCTAAGGCAAATGCAGCAAATGCATGCTTTGTTTTACAGCATAGGACTGTACGTTTAAAGGCAAAGTCCTAAAATAGAAGCAATTGCATAAAACATTTTCCCTGGAAGTGAAGAGGTCACTTCATATTTTCAGTACATACAGAGATTGTCTCTGGACATGAGGCTAAATGTGGTCACCTTGGAGTGTTAACTTTATAACGTGTCCTTTTAACAGCCTCTTCATTTGTCAAAACAGCATCTTTGCCTCCTCAGATTCAAACCTGGAGCTTTGACTTGATTTCCCGTCTGTATATATATGTCTTACATTCATTTAGGTACAATGTGTATTCTCTGTATTTACGAACTGATGTACCACCATAAGAAAATGACCTGAACTTCTATGAAGACTCAGTAGAGTTCAGATCTCAGCCAGGCGACCTCTGATAAGCCAAACCATAACTTAACTTAAACAGTGGACAGGACCACTATGGGGAACACTGTTTGATTGAGGAACAATCGTGAACACAGCAGCTGTTAACACCAGCTCACTTACAGTCAGGATGGCAGCGAAAATAACAGAAATGGGGATTTATTCACGTAGTATTGTGCGTACCTTCAGTGGATCATAAATCTTTGGGTGTGAAATTAACCTGCAGATTCTGCAAACTAGATGTCGTTTTTTGCGCCATGATAAAGGCCAAAATGTGGCCTGGAACAGATGAGGCAAGGCTTGTTTTTAGCCTAGCCGATTTGTCCTCCCTTCCCAAAATCCCCAGATTGATCTGGAATATGATGGCCCAGTGACGGGTTGGTCAGGTGACACAGAGACTGGATTCTTGTTGGTCCCCCACTGCAGCTTCAGGTAACCCTGTTAGCATAGAGGGCTACTGAGGGGGTCTGTTTATTAGGAAATGTTGCATCAGCAGAAATCTGTCAATCTTACATGTCTGAACGAATTCAAGTTGATGATGATTAAATTAGTAGGCAGTTGAATATAACTCTGAAAATCTGTGAAACGGGAGAGTGAGCTCCAGCCCCACATCTACACTGTGAGGTACTGAGATGAGGGGGAGGGAGACTTTAGTCCTCCAGACCAAGAGTGGACGCCTTCCTCCAGTGGAATTTTGTCAAAAAAGCTTCATAACTAACAAAAGAGCGTTGTTCTGTTGAGATTGACTTTTGGATTTACTAGGACTCTTTTCGTTGCTCTGTGGCACCAAATACGCTTCATTTTGAGGAGAGCTCTGTTTCTTGTTCCCTTTGGTCAAGTTCAGTGGTGGGAAGTAAATAAGTACATTTACTCAAGTAGTTTTTTTTTTTTCATTTTATGCTATAATATATTAATAGATATTTTTCTTTTTACTTCACTATATTTATTAAATTTTTAATTACACATTAAATTCAGCTTGAGAACCATCCATTTGAGAATTTGAGATTCTCTGGATGGACTGTACTGGAACCTTGCTGATTCTGCCTGGGTGGTAAGGATGGACGCACATTTCATTGGTCCTCTGCATAGTCCTCAAGGACAATAATAGGAGATTTTAACAATAAAATCTTGCAACTTAATGATGTGGGGTGACATCACAGAGACGGAGTCGAATCCCCATGGGGTGCAATTTGCTGCTTATTTTCAACATTTTGGGCCACTTTGCTTTTAATCTAATTTAGTTTTTTTGTTCTTTTATTGTGGTAGGTGACAGGTTGTTGTGTACTTGTTATAACTTCAATATATATCATCAAACTAAACCTACTGAGTTGGTCTCATGAATTACTTATCCTGCTCCAACAGCTGAATCTTGCTGTTGGTCCAGCATCCAACAGAATATTAAAATTCTTGTATTCTACCTATTGTAAAGAGCGTTGCATTCGACTAACCTTCTACATTTTCTCCGAATCCATGGCTCTATTACAATTACTGGACATTACTGAAAGGCTAATATCCATCATCACTCTATTAGCCTTCTCACTCACTTCCCACAAGGTTATTAGCTGATTCCTCAAAGGGAAAAGAAGCATCAGGAGGAGGACAAAAATGATATAATTACTTTTCTATAAAACCTCATTTATATTGTACTTCTCTCAACTACACTCATTTATAACTTGTGGGTGATACATTAAAGAGATAGTTCAGGTTTTTTAAAGTGGGTTACTATGAGATAATTATCCATGGTAATTGTATTACTTACAGTAGATTGCAGTAACCCCCCCCCCCCAGTTTGAAGAAGCAGTCCCAGTACAGACGCTACACAATGTACTGCTGCTGTTGTACAGTCAGTAGCTGTGTACAGGCAGCAGAAAAACATATTCCAGCTACCTAAAATGGCTCACCTAAAAAAAGTCAACATCATTTTAAGTTTTCATCAAGTTAAGTATTGTCGTCAAAAAGCCCACCCTGATGATGGACTTGAGCCATTGACTCTTTCTCTTCAAAGCCACCAAACTCCAATGACAAAAACAGTAATTTTACCTTGCAGAACACTGGAGTTCTCTGTGCTACTGCTTCCTCTATCACTGAACTAATTTGTTAATATGGATCTGACCAAACCATTTAAAATACCAAAGTTATGCAATAGCACAAGCAAAATAATTGATCAAGGCAGCAATAGATGGGTGACACCTGTGTTCTGAACTGTAAAAACAATGTTTTTGGCAGTGTAGCATATAGTGTACACTTAAACTGATGTTGATTTCTTTAGGTGGCCAAAATATGTTTTATGTTTTCTGATGCCCCCAACCACATTAGTATATGGCTTAGCGTCTGTACCCAGACTCCTGCATGAATCTCCGAACTGGGAACATGCCCACTGCAATCTACTGTAAGTAATACACTAACCATGGATAAGATACCAGATAACGCCTCAATTCAAATAATCCGAACTACCCCTTTTAATCCCTGATATCCCTGACACAGAGTTAACAGTATTGCACATCCCATTGAATATCCTCACAACAGTTCAAATCATGTTAAATTTGTGTCTTCATCCAAGATGCCTCAACATTATCTGCCCTCATCAGTTTTTCTTTCTAGCCAGATGTTAAAAGGATGTTAATACAGTCGACTCTGCGAGACGCATCTGTAACCGTTTCTCCTCACAAGTGTAACATTGTTAGTCAGTGCTGTCTGAAAATCACCACTCAAAGGGTCTTGCTCCTTCGCAAATACTTGCCGAAGAGAAACTGAAATTAAAATCAGCAATGTGAGTTGTTGGTATTTTCGTGCTGTAGACTTTGCAATGAGAATCGACGTTTCTGCATCACATGTTTTTCTGACATGTCACTTAAGTGCCAGTGTGGAGAGTAAACAAAGTGTATGCATTTTATTATTATCATCATTATCATTATCATTATTAACATTATTGATTTATGCAGTAAATGCATTGGAATCAGTGGCATTTAAAGTGTTTAAAGCAGGATCGACGGCAAAGTGGTCTGCATTTATCCATAAATAGATATGAGTGATTGGTGTTCACAGCTGCTTCATCCCGTATGAAAATCTTCTCATTCGATTCATTACATCTCTATAGCCATCTGAAGCCAGCAGGACACACATCAATCTGCAGCATGTGATTTGAATGCCATGCAGAGCGCATCACCATTACACACAGCACCTTTCAGTCTGTTTACCTCCATTTCACGTGCAAAAGAAACCAGGCTGCTGCAACATAACCACACACACACACACACACACACACACACACACACACACACACACACACACACACACACACACACACACACCTCTACACACATCAGAGGGGTCGATTATAACTATGTATTCTGCCTGTTTATGTGGGAAGCAATGGATCACCAGGCCTCATTAATCCTCCTTTCCAACCTCCTTTTTAGCGGAAGTGCTGTTTCATGGATTATTCTTGAAATGCATCACAGCGCAAATCATGCTGCTGATTAATTATGACATTACTGAACATTTACAGTGCAACATACAGTAGACTCGCACTAATGTGATCACAAAATAATCACCAAGAAGTTTATCATTTGTTTGTATCATCAGTGTTCTAATTAACTGTAAACACACCATCTGCCTCTGGCTGCAGATTCATGGTTCTGCACCATCCAGACAACAATATGATTTCCTGGAGAAGCCGATTTTACATTTGTTGATCCGTTGTCGTCATGCTTCACTGTGTTTGCCAAAGCGATGTGACTGGCTGAGTGCATTGATCAATCACCACACCCTCTGATCTACATTCCACTTCACTCAGCCCTTTTGCACTTTGTGCTGCTTCACATACATGAGCCAAAATAGCAGATAGGCTAGAAAACGCCCACACAGCCCACACAGCCCACACAGCCCGCACAGCCCACACAGCCCACACAGCAACGCCCACTTGTTTTGCACTTGTCGCTGCACTTGTGCGATTAAAATAGGTGCCGTGCTGTGTATCTGATCTGTGAACAGTGCAAACAAAAAGGCGAAGGAGCCATGTGGGTTATAGCCCATGAAGGGGAGTCTCTTGCTATTACATCCATAAAGAGAGGCATACATGTCTTTACTTTAGGTGTTGGTGCATCGTTGTTAGCAGGTTAGTTGTTGTAATTGTCGTACCAGCACCATCTGAACTGGAATAGGGCCACTTCTGATTTACATGTTGCCCGGATGGACTCAGATCTAACCCATCGGAGACCCATACTCTATGTGGATCAAAGTGCATTAAGTCCTATCTGGCTTTTATTCCAGCTATTCGAAAGGTTAGTTTGTTTACTCATGTTGACCAGATTGTGAGGGATCATAGGATCACATCGGATTTTTTGTTTAAAAGACTTTTAAAGGTGCAGTGTGGCGGATTTAGTGGCATCTAGTGGTGAGAGGTCACAGATTGCAACAAGGTGAATACCCGAAGGCTCACCCGTCCCTTCCCAAGTGTTAATTGCCTTTTCCCCTTTAGACTGAAAGTTGTAGTAATGAATATTAAAATGTAAAATAATAGGATGTTTAAATTCAAATACGGTTATTTAATAGCATCTTTTTAACTTCGAAGACAGGCTCCCCTGCTCTTAAGCACGAAAAACTCAACACCACCATAGCATAGGGTAACTAATTTGCAAAGACAGACTTAGCAAACCACTGTTAGATCTGTAGGGCTGCAGGTCAGTCTTCTGTCTCTTATTCCACGGTACGCTGAGTACACAGGTTTCACGTGTTTCAGCAATTAAGCTGAAAAAAACCACTGCCACTGCATCGCTAGTGTTTTAATGACATTTCGAGTTAATGTGACACACACGATTTGTATGGTCAAAAATGTATGTGATTTTGTCATTGTCTCCTTCATTCTCCTGTTTTTACAGGTTGGTGAGCTTCTAAAACTTGTATAACTACATACACGAGATTCTAAATACATTCTCATGGTTTTGTGAATAAGTAGAGACAGTACAGTTTTCTGAGATGATGCCAAGATGGCACCCAAGATGGTGCCAGCTGCAAAATTTTGGTTTAGGTCTAAGAATTTTCTTGTTTTAGGCTCCAGCACATTTCATTTTTTGGCTAAATACTACTGTTTTTGTACAATAGCTTGTTGACATGAATATATTCTTGGTATTATGCTTTAATGTGTACATGGTTGAAAGTTCTAAGCACTGTGAAAAGTCAGGCTTTGCAAGTCTCCAGCTCATGCATTCTTAATTTACAGTTATGAGTGGCAATGCGCTATTTCTTTTTTAATTTGTGTACTATGAGGAGGTTCATATAGGAGAACATGAGGACCTTAGAAATCATATTCTTAATAGTATCGTTTTCCCAGCGGTATAGTTGTGAACTAATTGGAAACACTGGCTCAGTTAGCTGACTGAATGACAATTTATTATTGCAGTAGTACACTGACTGAATTATTTTGAATTATTTCAATGCTAAATGGAAAATGTGTGTTTTGTTTTAAAGCAGGAAAGGTTGTAGCTAGCCATGCAGCTTGTTTCAATTTTGGCAAATAAAGAGATCGGAGCTGCTGGGAACAGAAGCACTTGTCGCCTGTCTCATTCATTCTCTGGGACCTGAAACATTAACGAGTTTTTGATGGGAATCTATAACTTTACTAAAGCCCTCTCTAATGTGCCACGGTGTGGTGGTCCAGCAACAGCGGTGCAGCGGTGGAGGCAGCGGTTGTAATTGCATCGCATGAATTCTTTTTTCGGACTTTACAGTTGCTGAATCACAAGTTATCTATGTCAGAAACACACTCACAGGCATTGGATAATGAAGCGTGGAGGTTGGATCAGGCTGCAGAAGATCCCTGCCCTCGAAACAGCAAGTCAACAAAACACAGCTGTGTGAATTGTGTTCATTTTTTAAACACTTTTTAAAAGAATTTTAATTAATTACAAAATTGTAATGTTCATTTCAATAGCACTGATAAGTAAGAATATCATATTCCATTTCTGTCCTTTAAATCCTACACACTGCACCTTTAACGATTGAACTCATGGGTAGTAAGGATCAAAGACACTGGCTTGTCAAACCTCGGCATGTGTGGACCGTCAGAGGTTTTGCCCTCATGTCTGTGTCTGTGTAATTGCTTTGTTTTGATGGAGACGGAGGCCAAAGCTGCTTTGGACTCTGTGTCCACTCGACATCGCTCCAGGCAAAAAAGAAAATACACCAATCACATGTCCAAAAACAGATAGACACAAACATATGGACGATGGATGAAGATAAACACTTGTTTTTGCCCACACACTCCCTTTATCTGTCTTATCTGACCTGCCTCTCCTCGGATCTCCTCCTGTGCTTTGAATGTAACTTTGATAAGTGGGCACTAAGCAGGAGGCGAAGAGGAGATGGTGGCGGCTTAATGAGGAGAAGTGGGAGCAGATAAGGTGGAGGACGAGGAGGACAGAGGCGCAGGACAGAGGAGGAAGGAAGGAAGTTGTAGGAAAGAGAAAGTGAGGGCGGGGGAAAAGGACTGAAGAGTGTGTGTGTGTGTGTGTGTGTGTGTGTGTGTGTGTGTGTGTGTGTGTGTGTGTGTGTGTGTGTGTGTGTGTGTGTGTGTGTGCGTGTGTGCGTGTGTGTGCGTGTGTGTGTGCTGTGTCCATGGTAGCGGTGGACACACACTGAGGAGGGAGATTGGAGAAGGACAGCGGAGAGCACACCCACTCCTCAGAGCGACGGATTGAAGCAGAGAGAACGAGGGGGGTGATGAAGAAGAAGAGAGATAACACTGAAGATGAGACAAAAGTGAGACAGGTGTGTGTGTGTGTGTGTGTGTGTGTGTGTGACCGTGTGTCTATCTCGGAGGATCAGTCAAACTATCAGCCGTGTTTTCCCTTTACTCACATACACACACTCACACAGCGATCAATCGCCACTTAGTGGAACACAACCCTCTTGCGGTGTTTTTGAAGTCTGATTACCAGCTGGGCGGAGATATAAAACTGCTCCATTTGTCCGTCTGTCTCTATTTATCTATCTTTCTCTCTCTATCTTATTCACACACACACACACACACACACACACACACACAACAGCACACACTTCTTCTCAGACAGCAATGCTGTAGATGGATTTTGAGAGCTTTTAGAACTCAGCATGATGTCCACTGGAAATAAATGAATGAGCCACTGAATGAGCCATTGAAGACATTAGGAGCTCGTTTTTGCAGCTCCATAAGTCTTGCTCCATACTAATTGTCCAAGAGCCATTTGGTAGAAGTCTTTCTCCGGAGTGGGATACAATGACTGCCTCTCACTGGCAGCGTCACCATAGGTGGCTGTAACATGAATACATCACTCAAATGAGAAAAGTGGTGTATCTCAAATTCCTAGAGGTAATTTCATGTAGGGCGAAGTGAAGTATGTGGGAATTTCAGACTGAATGCAAAATGAATTTTCACCTCACATCCTTTTTTTTTTTTTTTTTTGCTGCTGGAGAGTTTTTGCAATTCGTGTCCATCAAAAAGAAAGAAAAGAAACCAATGCATGGTCAGCTCGCTTGCTGGTATTGTCACTGGATGTCTTGGTGACACGTGTTTGTCCACAAGAACAGTAGTTTTTTTTAACAGAAATGACCATCTACCATATTGAACACAACATCATGATGCTGTTGAATGGCAAAAATTGGGAATCATATTATTAGATTATATTCAAGGACTTGACAATTACATGTCCACAAATTCTTTTTGAATGGACGTAGTAGTACGGATTCAGGAGTTCAAGATGGTGTAACATGTTTTACTGCAGTGGCGGAACTCAGTGGAATGATAACGATCAATGAGTATCTCCCAGTGTCCTGGGCCAAGGACCAAATCATCTGTGATCTTTGTCATCAGGAGTATGATGATGATGATGATGATGATGATGTTGAGCTGAGTGTCTGAAGAACTGCCAAAGAAAGTCATTCAGGAGAGGATATGAGTGTGTGATTGACACAGGACAAAAGGAGGAATCATTTGTGGACAAGCTACACAAATGAGGTAATTCACCTTAGGCCTGAAGGGGAGAATTACATGCCAGGACGAGCCTGAAGATGTTTCTTATATTCCATTTTTCCCACAAAAACAAGTTTTTAAAAAGGAGGGTTGACCTATGACCTCGACCATCTTATCATATTTGGGCCAGTGTGGTACCTTTCACTGAGCCTGTTGATTCCGTCATTGGTCACATTGATTCACTGCCAGCATGCACAGTAAAATAAATGGTAATAAAAATGCTACGTCAGGTCTTCAATCAGCCAAAAACAGCTTGTGACACAGCGACCATTAATACAACCTACTTAAATTCCCTCATTTTGGTTTTGTCATTTTCTCATTACAGCAACAATCAGCCAATGAATAAGGACGAGTCACTGCAGGGAAGGAAATGTAAACTTCAAAACTAGCCTAAAGATCTCTGCGAGATTACTTTTTTACCTGCTTTACTTGTCTCTAACTTCTTGCTTACTGTGTCAGGTGGAATTTGAAACCTGGTGTTGTGGCATTTACACTCGAAGACTTTTGCTTAATCTGCCGTGGCTTGGATTGCATCACGTTTGTATGTCAGTTTGTATAAAAGCATTAGCTAAATGCATATTCTAAAGAAGGGAAGATACTTTTTCATTCACAGGAAGACAGATTTGTCAGCAGCATATCAATGACGATATTCCGTATAGAAATGTGACCATGCAGCAGCATTTATGCCGAGAAAACAAACGGTCTACGTACAGACCACTGCGGGGTATCACATTTAACTATGGAAAAGTAACATAGTGTTCTAATGGAAGCATTTCAACATTTGGCACTTTATAACTTCCTGAATAGCTTCCAATACAATCAGAGTGATGTTAAGTGTGAGCAGGTCCTCAGCTATGTGCTGCAGCATTACCTTGGTCTAGCAGTGATTCAGGTATAGAAGATCGTCTTAGATAATAAAGCTTTGGCAGATGTAAGATCTGCCGACAACAGCCTTGACATTCAACTGAGAGAACAAAATGGATTCATCTGTAGTCACTGTGTGCAGAGTAGGCAAGCATGAATAGTGACTAGATGTTGCAGTTTGCAGTGCTGGCACAGAGGAGGGAAACAGAGTGTCGAACAGATGCAGAGAGGAATGTTGTTAGAGATACAACAGCGTGGAAACACAGCGGTACTAACAATGGAGAATGTATACTTTGAGCCAAGTTTCATTTACACTTTGAACCAATGACAGGTTATTGGGCATAGAGGCGGCAGCATGGATGCTGTCATTTGAAATAATATTAGCACTGCTGTGGGTGTTGCAGAAGCAAAGAGCTGGAAAATATGATGATGTGACAGACTCTTGGGGCGGCTGGGGCTCAGAGGTAGAGTGGCTCGTCCATCAATTGGAAGGTCGCCGGTTCGATCCCCGGCTCTTATCAGTCAGCGTGTCGAAGTGTCCTTGGGCAAGACACTGAACCCCAACTTGCTCCTGAGGCATAGCTTCAGTGTGTGAGTGTGTGTGAAAGAATAGTCTCCTTCAACTTAGATTCCTCCTGAATGAATGATGTGTGAATGATGTGAATGAGGATGTGATGTAGAAATGACTAGAAAGGAGCTATACAAAATGCAGACCATTTACCATCTTCCTCTCCAGTGGTGTGATCCATGACTGTATTCATCCATGATGAATGTAACGTGTTAAATTGTGGCTGATGATGATTTTTATTGCTGTCTAATTTCTTGCCTATAAAATGTAATGTAAAATGTAAAAAGGGGAAGAAATCCCACAGTAATGTCCCAGTGGTGACAACAGTTCAAAACCCACTGATATTAATATATAACTACATACATATTAATATTAACTACACTGATACTGAAAGCAGCAAATCCTCACATGGAAGAAGCTGAAGCCAGACAATGTTTGATATTTCTGCTTAAAAAAGTACCAAACAAAAAAAATACTACTGTTGAGTCAATAGACTAATTGAACATACATACTAAACACTGACGGCCTCCATGATTGAAATCCAAGACATACATCATTACTGACCCTAAAGCACAAGACAAGCCGGCTCCAATATGCTCTAAACCATATAAATATGCCACAGACGTTTTGGGATTCTGTTCTGTTTAGCGATTACAAAACAGGAACTTTTCAGGTCTGTGGATCAGCGGTATGTCTGGAGGAGGAGGAATGAGACATACGCTGAAAAGAACACCCTGCCTACAGTGAAGCATGGCGGTGGCTCGGTGATGCTCTGGGGCTGTTTTGCTTCTTCTGGCACTGGAAACCTGCAGCGTTTGGAGGACAAGATGGATTCAATCAAGTATCAGGAAATCCAGGAGAAAACGTCATGACGTCTGTGAGGAAGCTGAAGCTTGGACATCATTGAACCTTCCAACAGGACAATGGTGGGGCCCATGAGGAATGGGCTACGATTCCTCAGGAACGCTGTCAGAACCTGGAGTCCCATTTGCAGCCGGTCATAACAGCAGGAGGGTGCTCTACAAAGAACTGAAGATGCTTGTCAAGAAGAGGTTGGATGATTTTGAAAGTGCGGTAGTCATTAAAAGTGGCATATTAAGTTGAATTTTGAGAAACTGAATCAGGAGAAGTTGAATTTGAAGAAACCACCAGTAAATACCTCAACACACCTAATATGAAGATCAGATGTGTAAATGTAATTTAATTTTTATTTTATTTTATACTGCTCTTTTCTTTCAGTGCCTCTTTTTTATATTAGGACCTCTATTTTCTATATTTCTATATTTCATTCTATATATTTATCGTGACTTAAAACCGGGACCTGAGAACGCAATTTCGTACCTCCCCATGTGTAAATGTGTGTTGGTATGACAAAGAAAGTTCCTTGAATCCTTGAATCCTTGAGATAAGATAGTCTCATCTTCATATTAGTTGTGTGGAGGTATTATTTAAATTGTTCTTGTTTGAGCACAGCTGGAGGTTTAAAATTTTGCCAATACACCTATTTTGCAATGGGGCTTGAATAATTTTGAACTGTATAGTTGCTCTTCATTATTGTAGGGGTTTTATGGATTAGCTGATACATGTGCTGTATGACAAAAACTGTAGCATCAGTTTTTGGGATGAGCTATATTGATCCAGATATTTGTACAAAATTTCATCTAATTTTCATCAAAAATTGATAGGGCTTTGAAAAAACCATGGAGTGAAGCGGTGGGGAGCAGATAGATAGATAGATAGACAGACAGACAGACAGATAGATAGACAGACAGACAGACAGACAGACAGACAGACAGATAGATAGATAGATAGATAGATAGATCTACCTCTAGTGACCTTCTCATCTACTGCAGAAGAATGACAAAACATGAGGGAAAAAAAAAAGTATGGAGGAGGACAGATAGAGGGAGGGAGGAATAGAGAGGAGGCGCAGAGACGTGGTCATTTATGCGTGTGCGTCTGTGTGTGGCTGTGAGTGTGTGTGTGTCTCATATTCATTCCAGCTGGCCTTGTGCTTCTCTTACGTTAGCTGAAGGTTGAGCTTTGGGCTCCAATGAAAAGAACCCATCGGCAAGCAGTGAGCACCGTGTTCCTGTGACTGTGTGTCTTTTGTGTGTGCAGAGAGTACACACACACACACACACACACACACACACACAGAGAAAGGCAGGTTCCTGGTAGCCTTGGGCACCCAGGACCCACACACATTGAAGACACGCTCTCCCTTTGTTCCTTCCAAACAGCTCTATAGAAAAGTAATAAAGACAGGAGAGCTCTGAATTCAACCATCTCTCCTGCTTACTTTATTTTTTCTCCCTTTTCTCCATCATTGTGTTTCCCTCCTCTCCTCACCTTTGTCATCTGTCTCTCCTCCTGTCTCACCCACACTGTCTTTCGCAATGATTTCGTCTGTCTCGGGTCCATGTGACATTTTCTTTATGCTTGATGTCTGTCTCCTTGTCTTTTTACCACACACATTTGATTTATAGACTCTCACTTGCTTTTCAGTCCTGCCTCTGTTTTCCTCTCATGTGTCCATCTTAGTCTTTCTTTTCTTTTTCTCTTACTACCCATCGTACTCTCTCCTTATTCCTCCCCATTTACTTCCTCCCTCTGTCCATCACTGTCTCCTCTCTCCGGCTCATGCTGAGTTTGCCTCCAGCCCTCCGTGCCTCTCTCTCCCTCCCAGCCTGTTTTTCTCTCCTCTCTCCTTCGATCTGTTTATTCTCTGCTTGTTTTTCTGGCCTCTGCAGCTCTCTCCCTCCCCACCCCTACCCTGGTACCACCACCTCTCCTCCTCATTCCTGCCCCTCCATTCTCTCTACTTTCTCCCCCACGCTCTTATCATCCCTGCTTTCCTGTCTCTTCTCTGCTTTAACTGCTTTTTCTTATTTATCCCTCTCCCCATCTATACCTGGGTAGCAGTCTGTGCTTCTCTCCCACTGTTTTTTTCCCCAAACTTTGTTTGTTTTTTTTTTCCAGCTCCTGCTGTCACTATTTTTTGTATTACTATGCAAAGAGCACAATGATGAGAAAGCACATCTGTTATATTCCTGGGCTCCTTATCAGCGTGGTATCATATAGACAGGATCTGAGTGATGTCACTGTGAGATGCACATGCACACAGGAAGTAGAAAGCACACCTAGAATGGTGTGAAAAGTAATACATGGAAATGTTCAATATCCCAAGAGGGAAATATAAGTGAGTGAGTACATAATTAACAATTAGCATTTAGTGATCAGGTAAGAACAACAACACCATCCTGAAGTTTGCGGACGACACCGCTGTGATAGGATGCATCACCGGTGGGGACCAAGCAGCCTACAGGAGGGAGGTGGACAATCTGGTGACATGGTGTGAGGACAACAACCTCACCCTCAACACGGACAAAACTAAGGAGATGATAGTGGACATGAGGAAGGAGAGGAGCCCTCATCAGCCACTGCTCGTCCAAGGTCAGGAAGTGGAGAGGGTGAGCACCTTCAAATATCTGGGGGCCCACATCAACGAGGACCTCACCTGGACACTGAACACCACACAGCTGGTGAAGAAGGCCCAGCAGCGGCTGTACTTCCTGAGGAGGCTGAGGAGGTTTGGCATGTCGTCAAAAATCCTCACCAACTTCTAAAGCTGCGTTGTTGAGTCCATCTTAACCGGCTGCATCACTGTGTGGTACGGCAGCACCACCATCATGGACCCAAGATCACCAGGACTCCCCTGCCCTCTCTGCAGAGCATCTACAGATGCAGAGTCCACCGGAGGGCTGCCTCCATCATCAAGGAGCCCACCCACCCCCAACACAAACTGTTCACTCTCCTCCCCTCAGGCCGGAGGTACAGGAGTCTGAAGTGCAGGACGTCCAGACTCAGAAACTCCTTCTTTCTCTCCGCCATCAGGCTCCTTAACAGCCGATAGGAGTCAACAACACCCAACTACCTCTAATCTGCCCATTCACTTTGCTTTATGTTAATAAAATTGCACATTTTGTAAATATATTTATGTGGCAATAGTAGTTTATATTTATCCTCTCCTTTTTTTACTCTTTTAAACTCTTTGGCATTCAGTGTGGATGGCAAAGTAAGATTTTCATTGTACCGGGAAACCCGTTTCTGCACTGTACACATGATAATAAACGCTTTGAAATCTTGAAGTCTTGAAAGAACCCTGGATTTTAGTATGTAGGATTTTTTTCCCTGTTTTAAGGTAAGAGAGTTCACACTGTTACTGAGTCTTTCTGGCTGTTAAATGCATAGTGACAATTAATAGAGGTGGCAGCTTCAGAAGGAAAATGTGTAATACATGATGACACTTATGCTCATGTTAGCAAGGGGGAAATTGATGCTGTTGTCTGATGCTATCTGACATAGTGGCCAAACTGTAATTACAACAATGGTCACATAAAGCCAATAACACTTCTTTCCATAGACTTAAATGATAAGAGGTGTCTGTAAAACAGTGGATATGTTTTTTGAGCATCGCATCCCTCATGAAATGGCTTGTTTCAACATCATAATTTGATCAATTCGCCCCAATGATGTTTGGAAAGTCTAGAGGAGCCCCAACATTAAATCCCTTTATCTCCATTCAAATAGGCAGAGAACAATACAGAAGTTAGCCGGCTCAGCTGGCCCAAGATACTTGTGTGCATGTCGAAGTGTCCTCGGGCAAGACACTGAACCCCAACTTGCTCCGCTTCAGTGTGTGAATGTGTGTGAAAGAACAGTCTCCTCCAACTTCCTCCTGTGTGAATGGGTGAATGAAGCTGTGATGTAGTTGAAATAACTAGAAAGGCGCTATACCAATACAGACCACTTACCATTTAGACGAGAAGCCTGTATGTTGATCCCAAGAATTAAATCATGTCTGTGCCACCATGAACTGTGGATCCGAACAGGGGGAGCTGCAGTCTATCCCAGCATGCTTTGGGTGAGTGTTATGGTGCACCTTGGACACGTCACCATCACAGGGCTAACACACATGCAAGCAAGTACAGGCAAACAAACACCCTCAACAATGACAACAACAACAACGCACACACATGACCTAAATCGCGTCTATTTTGAGGCCAATGACAGAAACGAGTCAGAGAACGCTTACTCTGTTGTATTAAAGCTCAAGAGCAAGAAATGACATGCCACACGTCCCTTGATGTCTCCTGTTCAACGGTTCATTTTGCTCCCTCTCTTTCTCTGCACACAAATAGAATCTCAAAATCTCTGTTGTACCTGTGTGTTGTAGGAGGGAACATGAGGTTTGATGGATTGAAAACACATCCCAACACGTACAGGGTTCTTGGGACTTTGACATGTTCGCTGCCTGCAGAGTCATCTGTTTTCTTTTGAGCACCGCTTCACTGTACCGGGACACAGAGTACATGTATGTGCTGATGTAAGCTGCAGGTATGATGGAGGGCAATATTGTGAATGCAAAGGTCTGCCTTTAACACACAAAGGACAACACCTGTGTCGAGTTAAACTGTGGCACGTTTTTCACAGTCTGTAGAAAATAGCATGCAAAAATAAAGGTATCCACAACAAGATATAATTATTGTAGATTGCATTTCATTCTGCTCTAATGACTGAGACTTTCTACATACACTCAAGCCTTTCCACTTTTGAATCATAGATTTTTGTTGATGCTCACATGCCAGCGCAGCTTAAACCGCTTCAGTGCTGAGCATATTCAGTGCTCAGTTTCAACATGTCAAAAAATCTTGTTCCATTTGAAGGCATAAGAAGTCGGCAGCAGTGAGAAGCAGCTGCGGGTGTGTTTCATTAATTACCGCAGAGGATCAAACGCCTGGAGGTGCTGGCCCTTGAGGACAGGATCTTAACACCCTCCTCCCAGCAGGCTGAGGTATCATCACAGCAGTATTAATGATGGAATAAACTTTGGCCTTGACAAATACATTAAACTCACCCCCCACCACCAATACAAACACACACTCTGCACCTCTCCTCTTGTTCCTTCTCTCTATCTCTGTCAGTGTTAAGTGCTCCCTGTGACCCCAGCTAATAGTGTTCCATTCTCCTCATGTCTCCTTTGGGCAAACACACACTAAAGACTTTCTACTACAATGTTGTCAGCCAGAACCAAAGCTGGGACACAGGCTGGGGGGGAGGGGGTTACACTGATAAGTGTGTTTCATTTGGAGTCTTATTGATCAGTGCGGCTAATTATACCAATCTGTTAACCTGTTTGTGTGTCTGCTTCGGCCTCTATGTGGTGTCTGAGGTGGGGGGGGGGTACTGATATTGGTGATTATGGGCTAACTGTATCTGATGTATCTGAAGCAGTGCTTTTCTTCTGTTTGTCCTCAGATTGTGCACAATCAACACATTCAAACGGCAGCTAATCTATAAAATAGAACTCATTTTAGGAATTGAATCCTAGTTTTAACATGCCAAACATCACATTGTCGAGATATGAGCCATTCACCTCTCATTAAGATTAATCTCATTTAATGCACTGTATTAGATTTGTATTATCATTTGATCTTCTAGTGGAGATTCTTTATTCTGTAAATATATGTAAGTATCTATGTAATATATGATATGTTTTAATAAACATATAACATAAACACACATTTTTGGATTAGGAATTGTGACCAAGATTTGTATTGAATGGGATATTTTACAGTAGAAAAATACACTTGTCTCCCTCTGTGTGACAAACAATGCAATGGCTGCACTGAGTCTCGGACATATAAACCTTTATTTATATTATCTGCAATGAGCCAATATGGGCCAACGTACAATAAATTAGCCCAGCCAATTTATCGATCTAGCTCAAGTACAGATTGAGAATGAGAGAATAAGAGATGCTATTGGACAGCCACAGCTAGACAACTTAATCTGTGGCAACACATCTTTGCTATTACAATGGTTTAATAAGGTGGTTTGGTGTGGTTTGTTGGTTGTCATGCGTAATGGAAGCCTGAATTTCTGTCCACATCTCACACTTCTCTCATTGTCTTGAATGGATCTGGTGTTGTGCTGATTTCCTTTTGGAAAGCCACTCAGAGCTTTGCTGCTGAGATCTAGAGTGGGGTTGTAAAGACAAATGCTAGTCAACTAACAGAAATAGCACTTCTTCAACGAACATGACAAACATTTACGGCTCCTAGCAACTGCCGCAGATGTCTACTAAAAACTGCAGCAGCTGTCAAAACCAGAAACATGAGTCAAAGCATCACTACCAATCTGAACGTTCACAAACGTTCCCATAAGGCCCTAAAGCATCACTTTTACTTTTCCTGTGTTACCCATTACTTCATGTACCGTATCACACGTTGTTGAATGTTTAAAGTGCGTCTTCAAATTTTAGTCTGGTTCAAGGTAACACTGATGGGTTGCCATGGTTTTGGTGGTGAGCACAGCCAATCGTCACCACAGCTGCCTCTGTTTTACCTCCTATTTATCTTTCTTTCTTCTCTTTCTGCTCTTCTCTGTAAAGGCATGAGGTAGTGGGAGAAAGGCAAGGTCTGAGGAGAAACAGTGAGACGGATACACACACAGATGAAAAAAAAACACAACAGTTCGTGTCTGTTTAAATGCTTCAAATATTCTTAAGTCTATTAAGATTCATTTAGAGGAATAAGGCATGATTTCCATCAGCATAGCCAAGATATCAGGGCAAGGAATACTTTCATCAGTTAATTAGGGCCTAAATCTTTCACAGATTTCTTATAGATCTTATAGATGTAGTACTATTTCACAAAACAAATAAAAAGTGTTGACCTGCTAGTGACTCGGATGAAGAGTCAAGGCATCACTGAAACTATTAGGGTTCATACTCAGGGGACCCTGAATGTCTGCAACATTTTAATGGCAATCCATCCAATGGTGGTTGAGATACTTCAACTTGGACCCAAGTGGTGAAGTGACTGGCAGGTATTTCCACCCCTAAAGCCATGACACTAGTGTGGCTGCAAATACTGAAATGTACACACCCCAACTCTGAGGTACAGGATGTAGCACACACAGAATAAAAAGACAACATGCAAATCAAAAGCAGTGTGATGCACAAAACTACTAGATATGGACCTGTGCACTGCCAAAGTCTCTATTACACAATTGTGGTATAAAGAGGGTTAACTAAACAGGCTCTTTTGGCAGGAGAGTAAAACATATTCTGTTCTTGTCAGGTCTGATGTGGGGCTGGAACTTTATGCATGTTGTGTTCAGTGTTTGGATGGGGCAGCTGTCTGTGTCCTTTAGTATAAAAAATTGGCAAAAGATTTTGTTCTTGCAGAAGAAAAGAGGGGTAGAGTATGGGTAGATGACAAGGAAAAGGGTCTTGTTGCCAGGTATGGTGAAGAGGGGTAAGACAAGGATTTTTGGCAAGTGTGTAAAGAGGAAGTCGATGAGGGCCTTTTAGCCAATTCTGTGGTGGGGTCTCCCTCTGGGATAGCAACTTGATGGATGGAGCTCATTTCTTCTCAAGAGGAGATTAATGAGGAAAGGTCACACTGTGTGAGGCCCTTAGACTCAAACATATGCACAGATACACATACGTGCACTAGCCAATATGAAGGGGGAGGAGGGGGATGCTGATGACCAAAATGCATCCGCCTTGTTAGGGTCCATTGAGATGTTGCATCTTTTGCACGTGCAAATTCATTACTTTCAATGCAGACCCATCACAGCACATTGGGTGCAGCCAGGGGACACACGGGAGGCGGAGGCACCACAAAACGTTGTGATGCTCGGGCTAGCAGAAGCCCGGCTGAGAAAAATAATGTGTTTTTTGAATATTAACCTATGTAAAACTACTCTGATAGGACCTCTAAATACCAGTATGAATTTCAAAAGAGCAGAATATTGGGGCCTCGCCGACCGCATACATTATGTGTGCATACTGAGAAAACACAAGACAGGTGCATGAATGCACGTATGGATTATACTGGAACACTAAACAGAATAAAAATACCTGTGCAGACTCACGGTTTGGAATAGACAGACGTCTCACAGTATCCTGACCTTAATCAAGAAAGTGTCTTGGTTCCATGCATTTGGGCACAGTGCTGCTGTGCATTGCAAGCAATTCAACAGCACTCACATCCTCATTCAAAATCAGTGTAGTTATGCACATTCATTGGAAGAATGTAGGCTAAGTTAAATGTGAGTTTTTCTGTAGGCAGTGAGGTGTGTTACAGAGGTTAATACTCTGATGTGAGGTTGGAAAGAACTAATTGTCTTCTAACCCTCATCGTTGGTTTATATTACATGCAATATTTACATGTGAAAATGTACACACACTTAATTGAAATTGCGTGGTACACATCAGCATGGTAGAAATAAGGAAATATAAAGCCTGGATAGCAGACAGGAGTGATGCATGAGAAAGTCATATGTAGTAATTAAGTCTCTGTGTGTACAGAGGTCTGGTCAGTTCAACAGGATCATGGCACTGGGGGAAGAAACTCATGTGGTGGTGTGATAATTTGGTCCTGCCTGATAAGTACCATTTGACTGACAGATGCTCTACAAGTAGTGGCCAGCAGAGGCCTGGTCTTTGCTTTATTGCTCTGGAGTCCTGTGTTATCAGAAGAGGTGAGAACAGAGGCACGGGCCCTTCTTGATAACCTGATAACTTCCTTAATGACCTACATTTTTTCTGCAGATTGAGCAAATACAGCAAGGAGATGGAGAAGGTTACTTCTGATTCTATTTTGGCTCTGTGGAAAAGATCTGGCACTTTCCTAGAGAGACTGACCTTCTCAAAAATGTGCATCCACTGCAAGGCTAACATGTTAATATGATTATGTTATCCTGCCTCTGGGATACACTCCATTGTGTTGCACTTGCTCAAGCAAAATGTGATGAAAGTCATTGTGAGGAGACACAAAAGAGAACCTAAAAGGAAAGTTTTTCTCACCTTTGCACACCAGCGTTAGTTTCATCCTAACAATATCTATTATGAGAAGTGAATGACAAGTAAACTGCTTTTTCCATTGACCAAATGATACCACCTGTAGCCATGGTAACTGCACACAACAAATATGGCGACACCTGTAACCTCAAAAATCCTAGAAATTTAAAATGCAGGACAGACATGAGACAGACATAACAATTTAATGACAAAAATCTGATCAATAATTTGTCGAAAGGTAATGGCTTTTAAAAATGCCGTATAAAGAGAGCATTATTGTTTTATATTTGGTTTTTGAAACTTTTGTTAGATGCGGCCCCAAACACAATTCCTGTCTCAAAGGTTTGGGTAAGGGGGGCTCTCTGATGTTCTGTTCAGCAATCCAATGAGCTTTTCTTACCTAAACCGACTCATTGGCACCTTCTGTATAAAACGCTGCCTTTATGTTTGGGTAAAATCTTCCATTAGCAGAGATAGTGGAGGGGACTTTACTATCTGTGCTGACTAGTTTGCCAAAAAAATGGACTGTCAGGGTTTGTTAACCTGGTGAATGTCCGCGGTAAACAAAAAAGGTTTGCAGTTGATGAGAGAGACTTTACAAAGATCCTGATGTTCGTTGAATCTTTTATAAGCACTAAAGTGAAAAAGCCACAGATTGGCTCAAGAAACCTCTCTCTTGCATTTTCCTTGCCCCTGCAGTCTCATCTTGACTGTACCCACTGTACTTTAGTAGACAAAGCCTGCTACACTCTCCTTGTGTTCATACGGACGACCTGATTACCATAAAAAAACATCTTCAAAAAGATTTGAAGGAGATGAAAACTGCTTACCCACTTGGCAGCCTCTGCGTCTCAACATCTCTGTCTCTTCCCTCTTTTTTTTCCACCTTCCTTCATGTTTCGTTGCCTCACTTTTCTTTGTGATGTCCTCCTGTTTTGCTGAGGTCAAGGTTTATAAAAGGTGGAACACATGTTGTCTCTTCAAAACTGCGTTCCCTCAAGCCCATTGCATATTTTTCTGTCTTATTTTTCTCGCCCTTTCAAACAGAAACATTCTTTCTTGAAGGAGGGGAGTGTAATGAAAACGCAAGTGACCTTGAGGATGAAGGATTGCAGCATGCCACAGAGTTCTTTGTGGGGATAAAATCCAATTCAGCTCAATTCAATATTTAGTTAGACGCAGTTTAATTTAAGGCGTTTTCTTCATGTGGGTAGCACAACCTGCTGCACATAGGAGACATAAAGAGCAATGAAATAAGTATGGGTGATGATACGGAAAGAGTATCATCCTTGTTTTTATGGATGTTCTGCTTCATTAATGACACGGAAAGAGACAGAGGTGAAAGAGAGATGTCAGAGATGATAACATGCAGCAGCACTGACATCTAATGACTTGCTGTGCATTTTAACCTTCAAGCCTCTCTTACAGATTCTCTATATTTTACTTTGTATCATCTGAGGATAGGGATAGCTGACCAATCTCTCCATCAAAGTCCTTTGGGAGCCTTTTTACACCAATATCCTGCTGTCATTTTGGATTCTCATTGAGGCACAAGAGGTACAACAATTAAGGTAAGGTCTTATTTCTATTATAAGACAGTGAGTAATAGATGGAGCCATAGAATACCAGGTGTGCGACGATGATAATCCTGAGGCATGATGTCCTTGTCCCAGTCAACGTTTGATCCATTGATGTTGTGGATGTTTAACCATTTTTAGATAAAAAAATGGTTTTAGTTGGAATAATTGATTCTCGCTTCATAATACTTCAAATTCCGTACAACAACCTACATAAACAGCTCTGTATTTACGTTGTTAAAAAGGACCAACAAGGTCACAAAACCTTCCCTGGATCAGGGCTTCCAAGGAGTGCCAATTTGGTGAGCCAGCTTATGATTAAGGGCCGCACAGGCCAAAAGCACACAATATATAAATATCAGTCATTTATTTGTTAACCATTAAGGTGCCAGAAAGCTTTCCCAGCAGCCGAGAGACAGAAGGAGAGCGTTTCCCTTTTGGCTGTTTCATACTTTGTGTACACACATGACTTCTGTTACTCATGAGATTTACGGTGCTGCTTTCCTCTGGTTACAATTGTCTTGCTGTCAGGCTCCACCCCCATCTCCATCGCCAACATTTGCTAACAGCATTAGCATTGATGACAGCAGGGAATTCCCGCGACACTCGTGACGTGCCACTTGTTGCCACCGTCACCAGCAGCTTTCTACAGTTGTCTGGTGCATTATTTTAATGCAGGCTGATGAAAGTGAAAGATTGATGATTGAGAATCACTGCTGTTAATAAACTAATCTAGGTGGTCTCCTAATGTCAACTGTCAGTTTTCACCAGTAAATGACCAGCAGAATCTCTCAATTAAACTTTGAAGCTTCTCATATCATCGTTGTATCACCTTAAAAACTTCGACTCTGGACTTAGAGAACCAAGATGAAGAGCCGCAAAGCAGCTAGCTGTCAGTCTGTGAAGCTAATGTGAACTATAGAACGTATTAAAGAATTGGACGTAGCATTCGGGAGTGAAAAGTGAAGCTAAAGGTGCCTAAAACCTCCATTCTTTCTAATGGCCAAAAGGGGGCGACTCCACTGGCTCCAAAAAGAAGTCCGGATGTATGGAAGTCTATGAGAGAATGACCCCATTTCTCAATTGATTTATTACCTCAGTAAACACTTTAAAATATGATCTCAGTCACTAGTATCAAGTATTGAATCATTCAAGCATGATGCTCATTTCATAAATGATGGTCCTACTTGGAGTAAAATAGACCATGAAGCAGGGTACGATTAAAGGCACGGCTACCTTGTGACTAACCAATCAAAGACGAGTCACCCTGAAAAACAATCAGGAGGGGGTCTTCACAGAGGGAACACCAAGATGGCGACGATGCCCAAAATGCTGAACTCAGGGCTTTAAAATGGCCTCATGAAGCTGATTGAAAGAATACCAAGAGTGTGCAAAGCTGCCATCAAAGCTGGCTACTTTAAAGAATCTGAAATGTAAAAAATTGTTTACTACATGATTCCATCTGTGTTCCTTCATAGTTCATTATTAATCTCCAACGTAGAAAATGATAAAAATAAAGAAGAAACTCATGAGAAGGTTTGTCCAAATTTTTGGTACTTTTGACTGGTACTTTATCTTACAGGATGCTCACTTGTACACGTCCTTCCAGGAAGAATCATCTTACGCACACACACCCACACAAGCTGTCTCTGTTACCGCAGGTGTTTGGGCTTTGACAGAATTACACTATCAATTCCAGCAGCGCTCATCGATTGTATGTATGTGTATATGTATGCGAGTGTGTGTCAGAGAGCGATAAAGCGAGATTAACCCATCGTCTCCTTCTTTCTCTGTTCCTCTGTCTTTTCATCCATCTCTATCTCTCCTGGGCTGCTGCAGTTGAGTCTTTTAATGGAAAATTCAAACAGGCTACCCCTCCTTTCTGCCTCTTTCTCTCTCTCTCTGTCTCTTTCTCTGTCTCATTTCCTGCCCTGCCTGCTTCTCTTCTGTCCTCTCTCTCTCACTCTCTGTCTCTCTTTCAGCATGCCTCCTCCTCACCTGCCAAAATATCACAAAGTGTTTTTCTCCTCTCTGTTTTGCTCTCGGTGTTACTGATCAATGCGATGGAAAGGCCAGAGAGAGAGAGGGATGAAGGGAGACGGAAAGCAGTAATAGAGAAGAGGGGAAAGAATGAGTCCATTCATTCCCCACCTCCCTCCCTGTCTTTTCTCTCCCACTGTCCCTCAAAGCCTCGCAGGCCAAATGCCCCTTAGAGAGGGAAAGTGCTAAAGCAACATGGTGTATGTCAGTAGTCCTGTCAGCAATCACTCAGCAGGACAGAGAGAGAACGCAAAGGAAATGAGAAAATAGAAGAGAGGGAGAATGAAGGATCCTATAAAGAGAAGAAAGGAAAGCAACACAAAATAGATGCAAGACATGTAGCATGGGCCTGGCAGATTTGAAGAACAGAAAATATACAAGAGAAAAAACCAGAAGAAATGAGTGGAGCTCAAAAATATACATACTGATATGCTGGGTGAAAGCCCAGCAAAGGGCATCAACAGGTTGTTATGGTGCACCTTTGTACAAGAATAATTGAACTTCATTACAACTCGGATCTTGTTTTTCTGTTGTTTCTTTGGCCATCATTTCACTTGGATGTACCCACCAAGCTCATTGCCAAGACTTGGGAAAGTGGTGAAATTGCAGAAAAGAGAAAAGAAACTTGATCAGTCAAGACGTCCACACTGGTGCTTATTTGTTTCCTCGTGGTGAGGTAGATGAGCATGTTGATGCCTCTACTATATGTTGTCAGTTCAGTAGGAATCCAGTTAGTTTCATATCATAACATAAAGACCAGAAACAGGAAACTTTTTGCTTTTGTCTCCTGACGGTTTTACACACAGATTAAGCAAATGAGATATAACGGGTTCAATTAGGGGCCTTTGTAGTGCTGGCAGACAGCTGTTTGTCCCCTTTGGACGGAGCCAAGCTAGATATAGCTTAGCTGTATGCTAAGTTAGCTAACTGATTGTTGGTTGAAGCTTTATATTGAATTTTTTTTTTCTAAATATATATATATTTTTTTTACCAACATTTCAGGTGTGCTCACTTTTTTTGATTTTACGCCGAAATAAAGTGGTGTAGTTAATTTGGCTAAACCGTTGGCTTCTTAACAAATCTGATTGTGCGACCATTCATTTCTTCCTCAGTTTTAGCGATGAACAATTAATACATAATAAACTTGCTGCCAATATGAAAAGTCTGAATGAACATATACTGACGTTAATAATAATATGATCTGCATGGTTGGAATACCCAGAGTACATCTTGCTGCATCTGCAGGCTTCTCTAAAGACGTATGATAATAAAAAAGAAAGGAGTCATTGGATGATGCTAACCGCAATATAACAAATGAGGAAATTAACTTACTTATCTTTGTTGTTGTAAAAGTGATAAAGGATGAGGATGATGTACTTGAATTATTGAGAGAATCTAAGTTGCACTTGGCAGTCTTGTAGGTTGGCAGCCGAATGGAGGAGAGATATGTCATCATTTTGAAAGAAATCTTCCAATGGAGCGCTTCAGAAAACCAGATCTGATTTTATTTTCATGTTGGCTGAAGGAGGTACAGCATTACAGCATTTTTCAAGTTTTGATTTGTCCAATACAGTGTTTGGAGAACTTTTCCTGCCAGTGTCCATATGCGCCACCACAGGTATAATTATAGTAATTTGAGCAAACAGCACAGTTAGGGGGGATGTCAGGAAAACTTCTAAAACTCATAAAGCTCTGCAGCTTTCATGTGTGCTGGCAAGACAAGAATTTTAAATAAAAATGTTCAATATTTAAGAAAAACTGCATGTAAACCCAGCGACCATAGATGGATGGACAGATAGAGGGATAGCTTGATGAGAAAAAACAGGAAGAGAGTCATACCAGTTAGTCATCAGCCTTGCAGTTTCCCTAACAAGCATCAAAATGACCCGACTGACCAATCAGCTTAGTGACATTAGCACAGTGATTAACCAGCAGCCCGCTACCAGGCTACACCAGCAGCGCTGCAGACAAGGACACGTGTGTGTATTTATGTACTAGAGACCTTTTTTTCCTCCGTAGCTTCACAAACTTGTCATAGTGTGTGTGTGTGTGTGTGTGTGTGTGTGTGTCGGGGGGGGGTTATGCTGGTGTGTTGCCATGACCCTTATAGTGGGACAGACTACTCGATCACCTTCCTTTTACCTAAGCGTGTGTGTGTGTGTGTGTGTGTGTGTGAAGGCCTAAAACATGTTCAGATAACACCGATGTCTTTAATATGGTGACGTCTTATCCATGTGAAAACAACAAGAAGGTGTCATTGTTTTTCACTTCTACATTTCTGGCCTCTCTGGCCCTCCAAACCACGTCGTGGTAGCTGGTTATTCGCAGGGTTTGTCCTCAAGCCGATCATTTGTTTTTAACATACGGAGCCAAAGAAGCAGATGCAAACAATATGTAAAAAAGCTGGTTACAAAAGAGAAAACTTATGTTGAAACCATAGTAATAATTAATTTCCTGGGACTGTTAATCCAGCATTTTTTACTGACTTTGTGTAGAGCTGAGCTGCTCTATAACACCTCTTTGAAACCTCTGGTAAACTCAGAGGACTTTTTTTAAGTGAGTATGAATTCTGGTCAAAAAGAAGAATTAAAGATTCTGTCATCTC